>NW_028318828.1:1287500-1587500 GCF_062004578.1 Staurois parvus | reverse complement strand
GCCAAAAAGTTCAATTTTAACCTCAGCGGTCCACAGAACTTGTTTCCAAAATGCATCAGGCTTGTCTATATGTTCATTTGCAAAGTTCAAACGATGATTTTTGTGGTGAGGACGTAGAAGAGGTTTTCTTCTGATGACTCTTCCATGAAGACCATATTTGTACAAGTATCTCTTTATAGTGGAATAGTGTACCACAACTCCAGTGTCTGCCAGATCTTTCTGGAGGGATCGTGCAGTCAAACGTGGGTTTTGAATTTTTTTTCTCACAATCCTGCGAGCTGTTCTGTCTGATATTTTTCTTGGTCTTCCAGATCTTGCTTTAACTTCCACTGTTCCTGATGACTGCCATTTCTTAACTACATTCCGAACAGAGGATATTGACATCTGAAAACGCTTTGCTATCTTCTTATAGCCTTCTCCAGCTTTGTGAGCGTCAACTATTTTCAGTTTCAGTTTTCTAGACAACTGCTTAGAAGAACCCATGGTGCTGATTGTTGGGGCAAGGTCAGATGAGTCTGGGCATTTAAAACCTTTGACATTGACATAACCTGATCTTCCCAGACGATGATTGAGAACAATCCATGAGAACGGCAGGTCTCAGCTTTGCAAAGGGGGCAGTGCATGCTATAAATTCTGCAGGGTGCCCAAACTTTTACAGACGCCATTTTTTTCTTTTCTGTTATTTTGAAAGTTTAAATGATGGAAATAAAATCTAACTTTTGTTGACATATTATAAGAATGTCTAACCTGTAATTTGATGCCTTTTGGAGATTTTTCCATCTTTCCTTGGCTTCTTTATGCACATTAATACACATTTTTAGCTGGGGTGCCCAAACTTTCGATCCCCACTGTATTGCCCAAATAAAAATCCTGAAATATTTCTTCAAGAAGTGCTTGGGAAAATTATGAATTTTAAGAGGGGTAGTCTGATCGTGGCAGGAGATTTTAATTTTTGTTTGGATCCTTGGATGGATGTGTCTTCAATTGTGCAGAAAGAGGGAGGTAAAAAATTAAGATTGGTGAAAAAGAGGTTATTTCAAAATCAATAAATGCTTGGAGAGTGAAACATCCCAGAGAAAGATTATACCTTCTTCTCATATGTGCACAGATCGTATTTGCAATTGGATTATATATTAATAAAGCACAGACAATTGGAATCCTTGATTAAATCCGAGGTAGAGGTGATGTCTATCTTGGATCATGCTCCTGTCATGGTGAAACTATGGCTAGGAGGAGATTGGAATAAGAAGGCCATGTGGAGATTAAATGGGACACTTATACAAGACCCCGAAATAGAGGGTTAAGGGAAGAGTTCGAGCAATTTTTTGCTCTGAATGAAATGGAGGAAATATCGCTGGCTACTATTTGGGAGGTACATCAGGCTTATGTAGGAATCTTGATAGCTTTAGGGACAAAAAGAAAAAGGAACGAGAGAAAAAAATAAAGGGGGTAACAGAAGAGTTCTATAAATTAAGAGGTTCCAAACGTTTATAGCAAACTCTATGATGTGAATCTTAAAAATCAGAAAGTAATGGAGGAAGAGAAGACTAGGAAAAGACAAGAATTCCTAAAGTAGGCACACTTACCAAGAATAGCAGAAGATAAATTAGCAGCCCTAGATTGCGTAATCTCCCAGGAGAAAATTAGAGTGGCCCTGAAGAGTACGGCTAGAGGAAAGAGCCCAGGTCCTGACGGATATACGGTGGGATATTATAAAGAATTTAAAGAGATATTGGTACCTAACCTCTGTAGATACATGAATGTATTTGATGAGGGGATGAAAATGAGAGAAGAATCACTACATGCGTATATAACAGTTATCCTTAACCTCACTAGTGGTCTGATTATGTCCATATTTCTGTGCTCAAAGTGGTACATTTTTTTGCATGGAAATATGTTTTTTTTTATTGTAGGCCTGTAATTTTTAGGAATAACTCACTGAAATCTGTCCGAACAAGAGTCTAGTAAACATCCTGGGTATGTTAAAATTTGAAACACGAAATCATAAATTATAATTTCATAAATAATCATAAAAAATATAATAATAAATTTAAGTAAATATAATTAAACCAAAAACACTGAAATTTGAAATATAGCGCCAAGTTCGCACATCACTAAGCAAAGTCGCAAAATCATTTTCAGTGTCTGATGACGCATTTCCCCGCGAATAATTATCACTCAATTCTGCAAGTGGTTCTAATTTACTATCGCTTATTCTAGCTGGTCTAAAACCACTTTTGACCTAAAGGGACGCTTTTTGGACGCCATGGACAAAAATAACAGTAAAAATGCAGGCAGGGCACAGGGACAAAGCACTAGGGACAAAATGTATGTGAAATGGTTTGATACAGTAATGTTTTACTATGTGATTTTAGTGAATTTAGTGATGTCACTTTTACAAGTTTCAAATTTCCCGCCAGTTCCATCCCCCATACGTCCCGACGTCGCAGGTAACAGAACCCAGAAGACAGGTGCCAGCATCCGCCAGAGGACATTGCCGGGGACACTGCAGGAGGGACATCGCGGGAGCGCATGACAAGGTAAGTGAAGAGATCCCGGAGCAGCGCTGCAAGGTATTCCTGAGTGTAGCTCGAGGTTACCGCTTGTGGTGCTGAAACTTTACCCCGAGATACATTCAGGAATACCTCCAGGGAGGTAAGAGAAGGGAAGAATAGTGCACAATGTGCCAGTTATAGACCCATTTCATTATTAAATATTGATACAAAATTATTTGTGAAATTCCTAGCCACTAGGATGAAAGAGCTGATGCCAAAGTGGATACATTTAGATCAAGTAGAATTTATTCCAGGGAGGGAAGGAAAGAGGGTCTAAGAACATTGCTCCTCCTACAAAAAGCAAAAAAAGGGAAGCAGCCTACAATTATACTGTCGATTGATGTAGAAAAAGCTTTCAATAGGGTAGATTGGGGATTTATGATTAACACGCATAAAATATTAGGAATAGGGATTAAAATGGTAATGTTAATGCAGAAGGGCTGTTACATAGTCCTTTTGTCCATCAAGGTGAATGGGTCCCTGTCAGGGTCCTTTAAAATGTATAATGGTACTAGACAGGGGTGCCCATTATTGCCATTATTATTTGTCTTATCCCTGGAACCTCTTTTGGCACTGGTAAGAAAGAATACAGATATTAAAAGAATTAAGATAGGAGAAGTAGAACATAAGGTGGCAGCGTACGCAGATGACATGCTGTTTTATATTGTCAATCCTAGATTAATGGGGATATTAAATCGATACGGGCAGTTGTCAAATTTGAAAATAAACCTTTCAAAATCTGAGATCTTAAATATTAATGCTTCTAAGGTAGAGATGCAGATTCTGCAAAAATACTTCCCATTTACATGGAGGGAGAGGAAATTAAGCTACCTGGGAATAAAGTTCACCCCCTCAATAAAGAACTTATATCAAGGTAATTATATACCACTAATAAATGAGATTAAAGATGAGCTGAGAATACTCTCAATAGGGTGAGTCTCGTGGATCAGACGTATCAATCTGGTTAAGATGGTGATAGTCCCAAAAATCCTGTATAAGTTTCAAATCCTCCCAATATATCTACCAGGATCTTTCTTTAGGATAATAAGAAAATTGATACTGAGGTTTATCTGGGCTAAAAAGAAACCAATAATTAAGTATGCGGTGTTCTGTAACAATAACGAAAAAGGAAGAATAAATCTACGAAATATGAGGAAGTATTATATGTCGGTGTTATTGTCACGAGTGGTAGATTGGACACATAACTGAGACAAAAAAGTTGGGTTAAAATGGAAGGCATATTAAGTAATGCTCAATTAGAGAGGGTCATTTGGATTCTACAAAAGTTTCAAGAATTAGATGAAAATAGCAGTACACTGACACGAGAGGTGTTGAGAATATGGGATGGGTTTCATAAGTTAATGGATTGGAAGTACAATTCACTGTGGATACCCCTGGTGGATACGACTTTTTCTCCACCCAGGAATGATAATATTTTTTGGGAAATGGTTTCAAAATAGAAACACATGGTTAAGGGATATAGTAGATAAGGGGAAGTTATGTACATTTCAAGAATTAAAGCGTAAAAAAATGTATTTTATACTTTAATGGATTTAGATATTTTCAATTAGGACATTTTGTCTCAACACTCCCCCAACCACTGAGGATGCCGGAGTATATGCTTCCATTTGAAAAAAATGTTGAGTTATTGGACAGCCCATAAACATGTAATTTCTAGAATATACAAGATCCTTATTGAATGGATGGGACCTGAACCTCTGTTATTCTTAGAGAGATGAGAAAGAGAATTGGGTACAAATATGAACAAGCAACAGAAGAATAAAATGTTTAAGTTGATACACGGGGTGGTGAATATGAACACAGTAGAAATGAACTGTAAATGTTTAACTAGATGGTATTGTACACCGAGTGTAGCACATAAACAAAGAAGAAATTTTGCCATTTTGTTGAAGGGGCTGTGGTGGAAGGGGGACAATGGCTCACATATGGTGGGAGTGTTAGAAAATGCAAGAGTATTGGCAAGATATAATTCAATATATACAGGAGATTATGGGGATAACTATTCAAAAAAGATCCGTGGGTGTACCTATTTTATAAGACAGAGGTGTCAGTGCAATAATATAAAAATAGTTTATTATATCATCTAATTAGTGCTGCAAAAGGCTTAATCCCCAAATTTTGGCAGGCATCAGACCCCCCAACAATGAGAGATTGGAAAGAGAGGAGTACATAAATAAAATGGAGGAGTTATACCACATAGATGAAGATAGAATGGAAAAATTCAGAAGGGATTGGAGAAAGTGGTATGATAAGATATCTGACAAATATCTTGAAATAATGGGTGCCCCGGTTGTAGAGTTGGAGAATAAAATTGAATAACTGTAAAGTCTTAATGTGAAGGGAGAATAAAAGGCTTTGATTGTGGTTGGTAGACAGGTCAGGAAAGAAATGGAAAAAAACTACTTGGACAGGGATAATTTATGGTGGAGGATCGGATAAGGGGTAATGGAATGAAAGGTTTTGATGTTGGTTAGATTGTTTGTGTTTTGATAAACTGTATATCATTGATCTATGTATTGAAATAAAATGTAATAAGATAATTGATACAGTAGTTGCTCAGGTCAGGTTTACATCAGGTTCAGGACAGATTTAAATCAGGATTTTATCTTGTTCACACACATGCAGTTTAGAAACAAGTCCCATAGAAACAAGTCAATAACTAGAGATGAGCGAATCGAACCAGGCGAACCGGAATTCGAGTCGAATTTCAGGAAATATTCGATTCGCGTTGAATCCGAAATTTTGCCTACTTCGGGTGCGCGAATCGAATATTTCCCGATCAGCCGGCAAAAGTGTCCCTGCAGTGAGCTCCGCTATTTCTGACAGTTCTCTGACAGAAGGAACACATGTTTAGCGGTTGAAACATTGTATCTATTAGTTTACATTTAGGATACAGATGTTTCAACCGCTGTACATGTGAAGAAGCTGTCAGAGAACTGTCAGAAATAGAGGAACTCTGCACATACACTTTTTGCCGGCTTGGAATTATTCTTCTTTTCATCCTACTTCTTCTTCATCCTCATCCTCATCCTCTTCTTCTGAGGATGAAGAAGAAGAAGAAGAAGAAGAAGTAGGATGAAAAGAAGAATAATTCCAAGCCGGCAAAAAGTGTATGTGCAGAGTTCCTCTATTCTGCAGATACACTTAGAGGAGCTCTGCAGATACACTTAGAGGAGCTCTGCACATACACTTTTTGCCGGCTTGGAATTAATCTTATTTTCATCCTACTTCTTCTTCTTCTTCATCCTCATCCTCAGAAGAAGAAGAAGAGGAGGAGGATGAAGAAGAAGTAGGATGAAAATAAGAATAATTCCAAGCCGGCAAAAAGTGTATGTGCAGAGTTCCTCTATTCTGCAGATACACTTAGAGGAGCTCTGCACATACACTTTTTGCCGGCTTGGAATTAATCTTATTTTCATCCTACTTCCAATGTCCCAGAACTGTCATAAATAGTCTATTTCTGACAGTTCTATGACATTCCCTCCATACAGCGGTTGAAACCGCTGTATGGAGTGAATGTCCCAGAACTGTCAGAAATAGTCTATTTCTGACAGTTATGGGACATTCACTCCATACAGCGGTTTCAACCGCTGTATGGAGGGAATGTCCTAGAACTGTCAGAAATAGACTATTTATGACAGTTCTGGGACATTCCTTCCATACAGCGGTTGAAACATTGTATCTATTTTTTTCCATAAATGACATTCTGCAAATACACTTAGAGGAGCGCTGCAGATACACTTTTTGCCAGCTTGGAATTAATCTTATTTTCATCCTACTTCTTCTTCATCTTCTTCTTCTTCATCCTCATCCTCATAAGAAGAAGAAGAGGATGAGGATGAAGAAGAAGAAGAAGAAGAAGTAGGATGAAAATAAGAATAATTCCAAGCCGGCTAAAAGTGTATCTGCAGCGCTCCTCTAAGTGTATCTGCAGAATGTCATTTATGGAAAAAAATAGATACAATGTTTCAACCGCTGTATGGAGTGAATGTTCCATAACTGTCAGAAATAGACTATTTATGACAGTTCTGGGACATTCACTCCATACAGCGGTTGAAACCGCTGTATGGAGGGAATGTCATAGAACTGTCAGAAATAGACTATTTATGACACACTCACTCCATACAGCGGTTGAAACATTGTATCTATTTGTTTCCATAAATGGATCCATTTATGGAAACAAATAGATACAATGTTTCAACCGCTGTATGGAGTGAGTGTCCCAGAACTGTTAGAAATAGTCTATTTCTGACAGTTCTATGACATTCCCTCCATACAGCGGTTGAAACCGCTGTATGGAGTGAATGTCCCAGAACTGTCAGAAATAGACAGAAACTGTCACAGAACTGTCCTTCTTCTCATCCTTCTCCTTCTTCTCATCCTTCTTCTCATCCTTCTCCTTCTTCTCATCCTTCTCCTTCTTCTCATCCTTCTTCTTCTCATCCTTCTCCTTCTCCATCTTCTCATCCTTCTCCTTCTTCTCATCCTTCCCCTTCTCCTTCTCCTTCTCTTTCTTCTCATCCTTCTCCTTCTTCTCATCCTTCTCCTTCTTCTCATCCTTCTCCTTCTTCTCATCCTTCTCCTTCTTCTCATCCTTCTCATCCTTCTCCTTCTTCTCATCCTTCTCCTTCTCCTTCTTCTCATCCTTCTCCTTCTCCTTCTTCTCATCCTTCTCCTTCTCCTTCTTCTCATCCTTCTCCTTCTCCTTCTTCTCATCCTTCTCCTTCTCATCCTTCTCCTTCTTCTCATCCTTCTTCTCATCCTTCTCCTTCTTCTCCTTCTTCTCATCCTTCTCCTTCTTCTCATCCTTCTTCTCATCCTTCTCCTTCTTCTCATCCTTCTCCTTCTTCTCATCCTTCTCCTTCTCCTCATCCTTCTCCTTCTTCTCATCCTTCTCCTTCTCCTTCTTCTCATCCTTCTCCTTCTTCTCATCCTTCTCCTTCTTCTCATCCTTCTCCTTCTCCATCTTCTCATCCTTCTCCTTCTTCTCATCCTTCTCCTTCTCCTTCTCATCCTTCTCCTTCTCCTCATCCTTCTCCTTCTTCTCATCCTTCTCCTTCTTCTCATCCTTCTCCTTCTCCTTCTTCTCATCCTTCTCCTTCTCCTTCTTCTCATCCTTCTCCTTCTCCTTCTTCTCATCCTTCTCCTTCTCCTTCTTCTCATCCTTCTCCTTCTCCTTCTTCTCATCCTTCTCCTTCTTCTCATCCTTCTCCTTCTCCTTCTTCTCATCCTTCTCCTTCTCCTTCTTCTCATCCTTCTCCTTCTCCTTCTTCTCATCCTTCTCCTTCTCCTTCTCCTTCCTCATCTCCAAGGGCATTTAAATTAAAGGTACAGTGTTCTGCACTAATTTAAAGGCTCTCTGAAGCCTAGAAACCCTTTTAATAAGTTAACTTCGTAGCGAATTAATTCGCATCGAATCGAATTTCATACTGGAATTCGCCGAATCAGCCGAATCGAATTTTTGAGAAATTCGCTCATCTCTATCAATAACCTATAATCTGCACCTGAACCAGACCACACTTGCTCTTTTTTCAATTCACACTGACTCCGCACTGCCAGTGCACTGAACATACAGTATGTGAACAGGCACCATAGGAAGCTATGTCATTTCACCTTTCATGCAGATTGAATGCGGTTCAGACCGCATATATGTGAACGGGCACAAAATAATTCTGTCTGAGAAAGTGAGCTAGCACAATTGCAGTGGAAGATGCTGGAATGCAGTGTTTTCCACCACACAGGAACTTTTTCTGGCAGGCTAGTCATAGTTTGAGTGGAGGTTCCCGAGCTTGTATATAATTGTATATGTTTTTTACTGCTTGTAGTATATTTATCTAGCTATCTGGCTATTGTAGGTGAAATGACATTTTTCAAATTTTAATTCACTTTGTTTTCTTGTGTTTTTTTTTTTTTTTCCTGTGTAGGCCTTATTTTGAGGGTCTTTCACACTCCAGTTCTCAAACCGAAATCGGCAGTTTGCACAGCATGAAAAGTCAGAAAGAATTACCAAGCCCTGTAAGTAGCTATGTCTGATGAAGAGGCTTAATCTGCTGATTATAGCACTTGTGGTACTGAACATATCAAGAATAGAAATGTTTTTATATGTAGTGTATCTGTATTAGACATGTGCAGAACTAAAAAAAAAGTGTTTAATTTCAGATTGATTTGTTAAAGAAGAACTCAAGGATGTGCCAAAAAAAAAAAAAAACACCCATTAATAAACCCCCACCCTCTACACAAAATACTAAACTGTTAATACAATTTTGAAAATCCTTACCATTTAGGAGAAAAGTCTGATTGAATTATCATGACCTCATCTCTGTAAATTAAAAGATAACAGCATCTGTTCTGCCAAGGAGGAGGTGTTACAGTAGGGATTAAATCATATCCTCTCCTCTCTTTCTGCAGGAAAAGGAAACTACAGTTCCCATCACCACAGGAAATTGTAGTGAATGTGGAGCGGTACACTAGGCCTGTACATGTTAAACGTGTACGAGAGTCTCTGTCCACCCACCACTGCAAGTGGGGCTGAATTACATCACTGCTTCCTGGAGAAAGAACTACAGAAGGGATGTGCCAAGTCCAGTGGCGGGGGGGTGGGAGGTATAGCACAGGTCTTGCAAACAGGAAGCCAAAGAGCATTAATGGTTTGATTTGAAAATTATTGGCTATTTCAGAGCAGCTATTAAGTGAACCAGAAGATGGATGACATTTAGTGAAGGTAGGAAATCAGCAACAAGGATATGTAAAGAAGTTTTTGCCCCGAGTTCTGCTTTAAGTTACTGATTTAATTTCTATTTATTTTGGACTGGATTCAAATTGTTTCAGTGGATTTAAATTATTCAAATTTGAATTGAAAATATCTAATCAATCCAAATGCATTGTGAAGAATATCTGGTTCTATTCTATTTGAAATTCAAGTTTTAGAAGATGGTTATATTGTATCTATTTTGTTTGTATTTTAATCTATTTTATTATTTTCTATTCTTTTTTATTCTATTCCTTTCTTTTCTGTTTTATTCTATTCGTTTAGTTTCTATTCTATCCTGTTTTACGCTGTTATTTTCTATTGTATTGTATTCAGTTTTATTCTTTGATTTTCCAATTTCAGAAAACAGCTGCATTCATTCTATTTTATTTGAATGTTTTATTTTCTATTCTATTCAGTCAAAGTTTTCTATTCAATCCTATGCTATTTGACTCTATTCTTTTATTTTCTATTCTGTTTCTATTCCATTTTATTCTATCCTTTTATTTTCTATTCTATTCCATTATATTCTGATCTGTTTTACTCTATTTTTTCTATTCTAGTTTGTTTAACTTTTTTCTATTCTTTTTTAAATTCAAAAAGGACAGCTATATTTATTCTATTCAAATCTAATTTTTTGATTCCTTTATTTTATGTTCTATTCTGTTTTTATATTTCAGATTTGTTTTTCAGTTCATTTTATTTTTTGAATTTGATTTCATTTTCTAGTTCAATTTGAATTTCAGACAGCATTTTGTCTCATTATTTCAGATCAGTTTAAATTCATTACTATTGGAATTCGGAAATTTGGATACATTTGAGTAACTAAAAATGTGTCCGAATTTTGATTTGGAACAAAGCAAACTGCACATGTCTAGTGTGTATAGTGTGCTCTTATAGTATGTGTGTGTATCTGTATAATTCAAGTCTTCCTTTCTTTAAAAAAAAAAAAAAAAAGTGTAAAAATGTGCAATGAATACACCTGTAAATTCATAGAATTTGAAAACAACCTAACTTGAGAATGTCTAAAACAGAAACCCGGAGTGTACAGTTTCATCCAGCCAAACCGGGAGGTCCTGTTTTATTTATCAGTGAAAATGGGACTTTGTATGCTTTTATTGGTTCAACATTAAAAAATTAAGTCACACTTCACATTTTAAAACCAAATGTTCTTTGAAGATATCAGCATGTGGTTATATTGATATAGCAGTAAGATGCACAACAAGAGTTTTGCTGCATTTGCTTCCTCAGGATCCACGGTTTAGGTATACAACTATAATGATAGAAATACAGTCATAAAATGCAGCAGAGCTAAGGTTGGAGTATTGACATCAAATGAAGTAATAATCATAACAAGTAGCCAACAGTTGGGGGGTGGGGGGAGGGGAGTCAAATGGAATGAGCCAAATAGAATCTCCTCAGGTTTCGAGGGGCGACCCATGGGGGGACTAACATGTAAAGGGCCAGGGAGCAAATACACATAAAGGGTGCAGGATGCCCATATTATAACATAACACTTATCTAGTATCGAATGCAAGTAAATCAAAGGGTTGGACTTTAGTAAGCAATGCTTGGTTGTATTATGTGAGGGTCATAAGCCCTCCTCGGGATGTCCTAGTGATGATTAGAAAGATAATAATGTGTACGCCTGTAGAACACAGAGAAGCACAAACCATATAAGTTGTGCCGGTCTTCATTATACATGTTTATCCCTTTCCTCATCCAAAGCATCCTCACCTAATGTCTATAGAAGTCTGAAAAAAATACATATGGCTCATCAACAGCTACAGTCTCAAATGGCCAAACCCATCTTCTGCCATACAGCTGAATATACCGTGCTTTCCACTTGCTAGCTAATCACAAAAGGACTGGCCCCCAGGTCTCAACACTGACCTGAAACAATAAACAGACAAAAGCAGAAAAAGGAGAGAAAATGAGGCTGGCTATGCTCATGCAGAAATAGAATGGAGACTACACATAGTCCAGTGTTGTATACCAAGCATTGTTAAAAAGCAACTCAGGCCATGGAGAAAACCACACACACCAGAGACTGCCAGCATGTCTATCCAAACTGCCTCCACCCTTCACTGAGACCAGACAACAAATGAAAGAGAGCTACCCCTGGCTGGCCTTAAATGTGTATCTTCCCCACCTCTTGTGCCACCCACTGACCTTTTTAACCCTCAGCGACCCACACTAACAATCCTCTCCCATAATGTCACTGAGAGAGAGGCGACGTGGATGCTTCTGCATATGAACTATATAGTCACAAAATGACTACACTACCAACATCATGTCTGGTAATGTCAGTTGGAAATATCCAAACCTCCCTTTTGAAAACTCCAAAAAAGGGAAATTACTGTGTAAGAAGCAGAGGGACAGCTAGACCCCCCCCCCCCCCCCCAATCAACAGCCAAAACCTCTCGGATGCCTCTATACCAGAAGTCTTGTTGTGGAAAAGATAAAATTACATTACCGAATACAACGTGCGCTACCAAGCCCTTAAAAAAATACACACACACACACACACACACACACTGTGTGTGTGTGTGTAGTTTCTTTTTGCATATATATATAAAACTATACCCACACTGCACTACACTTGGGTCAACGGAGAAAGCCTACCTTCCTATCAACATTCTGGGGCTCAGAGCAATTTAGTTTTCCCTTCAGCGCTGGACACCTTTTCTGTAAGGACTTCTGAAGGATGTTGCCATATCCAAGGCTTACATTTGTGAAGGAGGCACCAGAAGGCCCACCGCTAAAAAGAAAGCTGATTTGATCCTCTTTTGGAAAAAAACATCATGTTCTGGCCCCCTTTGCCATTTACATTGCAGATGTGGAGAATTGGCAGACTGATTCTCAGTCATCAATATCTGGATTTGAGAGAATGGCCTTTTCATCGGCTGCTCTAAAGCTCTGTGTCACAGACAGAAAGATTGAACATGGATCTTCTGGTGTTCACATTTATCAAGAAACTGTCCAAGGACCCTCGGGCCTTTGCAATGGATTCTTTGGTGACCTGTAAAGTATATGTCTTGCACCCTTCCATATTCTTTCTAATCTGCTCAGCAGGATCAAGATAAAGAGAATTCTGGTGGTCCTCATTGTACCAAATTGGCCCGGGAGGGCATGGTACTTAGCCACTCAGATTCCAGGCAGTCTCTCCTTGGGTGTCCCAATGGCCAATGTTCTGTTCTGCTTTTCTGTGACTGATTTTAACAGCATGGCTTTTGAAGCCATGGCCCTGGGAGATGGGAATATCTGACTCTATCATCCCTACCCTCTTGAAAACCAAGAAAACTATTTATTGCAAAGTTTACCATTGCACCTGGAAGGCCTATTTTGTTTTGTGGGAGTCAAGGAACTTTCATTGTAGAAAGTACTCTTTGGGATGTATTCTGTGCTTTCTCTAGTTGATCTGGATCAGTGCCTGACTTGGAATGCAACTAAAGGACAAATATTGGTCTGAGCTGTCCTTTTTTGGAGATCCTTGGCCTCTCACTGCTAGTTTAGACCTGTGTTAAAGATGTCACACACACATCTTCCCCTATACACGCCTGTGTGTCTCCTTGGTAGCTAAATCTCATCCTCTTTGCCCTTCAGAAACAGAAATGAATTTTCTCTTAAGAAGAGGCTATCAAAGGGAAATATGATCACCTTGTACAGTGGGGCAAAAAAGTATTTAGTCAGCCACCAATTGTGCAAGTTCTCCCACTTAAAAAGATGAGAGAGGCCTGTAATTGGCATCATAGGTAAACCTCAACTATGAGAGACAAAATGAGAAAACAAATCCAGACAATCACATTGGCTGATTTGGAAAGAATGTATTTGCAAATTATGGTGGAAAATAAGTATTTGGTCACCTACAAACAAGCAAGATTTCTGGCTCTCACAGACTTGTACCTTCTTCTTTAAGAGGCTCCTCTGTCCTGCACTCATTACCTGTATCAATGGCACCTGTTTGAACTTGTTATTAGTATAAAAGACACCTGTCCACAACCTCAAACAGTCACACTCCAAACTCCACTATGGTGAAGACCAAAGAGCTGTCGAAGGACACCAGAAACAAAATTGTAGACCTGCACCAGGCTGGGAAGACTGAATCTGCAATAGGCAAGCAGCTTGGTGTGAACAAATCAACTGAGGGAGCAATAATTAGAAAATGGAAGACATACAAGACCACTGTTAATCTCCCTCGATCTGGGGCTCCACGCAAGATCTCACCCCGTGGGGTGAAAATGATCACAAGAACGGTGAGCAAAAATCCCAGGACCACACGGGGGGACCTAGTGAATGACCTGCAGAGAGCTGGGACAAACGTAACAAAGGCTACCATCAGTAACACACTACGCCGCCAGGGACTCAGATCCTGCAGTGCCAGACGTGTCCCCCTGCTTAAGCCAGTACATGTCCGGGCCCGTCTGAAGTTTGCTAGAGAGCATTTGGATGATCCAGAAGAGGATTGGGAGAATGTCATATGGTCAGATGAAACCAAAATAGAACTGTTTGGTAGAAACACAACTCGTCGTGTTTGGAGGAGAGAGAATGCTGAGTTGCATCCAAAGAATACCATACCTACTGTGAAGCATGGGGGTGGCAACATCATGCTTTGGGGCTGTTTCTCCGCAAAGGGACCAGGACGACTGATCCATGTACAGGACAGAATGAATAATGGCAATGTATCGGGAGATTTTGAGTGCAAACCTCCTTCCATCAGCAAGGGCATTGAAGATGAAACGTGGCTGGGTCTTCCAACATGACAATGATCCCAAACATACCGCCCGGGCAACGAAGGAGTGGCTTCGTAAGAAGCATGTCAAGGTCCTGGAGTGGCCTAGCCAGTCTCCAGATTTCAACCCCATAGAAAACCTTTGGAGGGAGTTGAAAGGCCGTGTTGCCCAGCGACAGCCCTAAAACATCACTGCTCTAGAGGAGATCTGCATGGAGGAATGGGCAACAGTGTGTGCCAACCTTGTGAAGACTTACAGGAAACGTTTTGACCTCTGTCATGGCCAACAAAGGATCTATAACAAAGTATTGAGATTAACTTTTGATATTGACCAAATACTTATTTTCCACCATAATTTGCAAATAAATTCTTTCCAAATCAGCCAATGTGATTGTCTGGATTTTTTTGAGGTCTACCTATGATGCCAATTACAGGCCTCTCTCATCTTTTTAAGTGGGAGAATTTGCACTATTGGTGCCTGACTAAATACTTTTTTGCCCCACTGTATAAATACAAATGTGGTCCATATAGTGAACTAGATCTCAAGTATGGCAGATCATAAGCACAAGGACAGTTTTTGCTCCATCGGTAGTTCAGGGGTCTTGAAGTATACCTTTTAAAGGACCTTACGCTGTCTACCTTAATCGGTGTTCATTTCCAAAGTCTGTAAGAACCCTTTCAGGGGTATCTCCATCCTCTGTTTTAGATAAGTATTTAATGCTATTGTGTCTGAGTGTCAGGGCAGGAGCTGTGGAATGGACAGGCAGGCCTAATGGCAGGGTCACGCACCGACTGACGACAACCACCACCCACAGACCGGAATCCCTCAGGGCGTGGAGTCTAAGCCCCAGGCTGCCCTTCACCAGGGCCCCTGATGGTGGGGATGGACTTGACGCAGCCAGGAACCAGGTCGCGGCGCCCCCGAGAAACCCCAGCTGCGGTAATGGCGTATAGCTGGTAGGAACCAGATAAGAACGATAGCGTAGTTGGACAGGCCGGGCCGATAACAGCGGGACAGACAGTACAGAACGGTAGACAAGAATACCAGGGGTCACAAGCCGGGTTCAGCAGCGGGAGGGCAGATAAAGGGATAAGGCTGAGAATAGTCTTAGACAAAGCCGAGTCAGTTTCCAGGAGAGCCAAGAGAGTAGAATAGGAGCTTGCAACAACACTATCAAACAGGACATGAATGCAAAGAGCAAGTGCAGACAACAGGCTTAAATGTGCTCAACCACACCCCTCTGGGGGATGGACCGCAGATTCCTGAAAGCATAAAAGGCTCCCACCATGCTTTGCAGAAACCCAAGATGGATGCCAGCACATGGAGCAGCATAACCTCTGGGAAGAGGTAGGACCTTGACACTGAGTTGGGAAATGGAATGGAAATTGGAAAGACATTTTCAGCTATGAATGCCAGAGGCTTGTCCTCTTCTCCAGAGTCTGGTACTGATTTCCCTATAGCTGTAGCTGCCTTGGCTCAGTCAGCTGAGGATACTGAGGCGGGTACTTCATCTATTGTAGATGATTTGGTACCTGAAAAGTCTCAGTCTTGTTCTTATTAATGCTGTTCACACTTTTCCAGACTTGAACATTCTGGGCCAGTTTTACCTAAGGGTTACTGGTCTGAGTTCACTTAAAACCCCCCAAACTAAAAAAAAAATATAATTTCCTGTTCACTATTACAGCCTGTTTTATATAGAGTTTGGCCTAATCCAGGAAAGGTTTCTGTTCCCACTGTAGTTCCAGCCATTGCTTGTCTTGAGACGTTAACTGTCTTAGTAGAGGATGCCCCAGTACTGAAGGATCTGGTTGATTAAAGGCTAGAAGCCATTTTCAAAGCTTCTTTTTACTTTGTGGGACCTGGCATGCAGCCTGCCATGGCTGCATGCTTTGCTCGTAAGCAGGGACTGGACAAGGGGCCAGAACCTTGTCCGAGAGACAGCTGCCCTGGGTATGGTGGGGATTTGGGAGGTTGTGCTAGAAGGGGTGCTTTGGGGGGTGGGGATTTGAACTAGCAGGGTGGTCTTGTGCTAGTAAGGGGGATTTGTGCTAGTAGGGATGATTGGGGGCATTTGTGCTGGGTAAAGAGGATCTGGAAGGGGGGAGGGAGAGAGTATATATGCTCAGAGGAGAAATTTGAGGGGTAAAGGATTTGTCCTAGAAGAGGGGATTTGGGGAGGGAGAGGATTTGTGCTGGGGGGAGGGGGGATTTGGGGAAGTAGAGGATTTGAGCTGGGAGGGGGGTTTGTACTGTAAGAAGGGGAATTTTTGCTTTTGGAGAATTTTGGCTTGCAAAGGGAATTTATGCTTGGAGGGCAAGTGTATTTTTTTGGGGGGGGGGTGGATTTTTGTTGACACAATAATGCTCATACATTTTTATTTAATTTTTTTTTTTTTTTTGAGGGGGGGGGGGCACCATTTGCTATGTTCGCCCTGGGCACTAGATGACCTTGTGCCGGCACTAGTCGTAAGCCAACCCTTAGCTGTCTGAGATAAGGAAATGTCCAGGGACCCAGGTTCCATCCTTCTCAGATCACTCTGGCTTTCAGCAACTGGAACTTGTGCCCATGTCCCTGCTATATTGTGTAGATGGCCTTATGGATGTTATTCACCTCATCTCCAAGATGATTCTTCTCTCAAACCTATTTACAGTACCAAAGCCTAATGGCAGCATTCATCTATTTTTTCAGTCTGAGATTTATGGCTTCTGCAGACATCAAGGATGCTTATTTGCATGTCCCAATTTTCTCAGTACACCAACTCTTCCTGCGTTTTGTGGCAGGTATGCTACATTACCAGTTTGTTGCCCTTACTTTGGCCTCTCCAGGTTGCTTGCTTTGCACTAGAGGCATCCCTATAGTGGAATACTTGGATGACCTTTATCTACTGAAACAGTTATTTCAAGCTCTGTGTGTTCATGCCAGACAAACTGTTCACCCTGCAGTGATGTGGGTGGCTCCTGCACCTCTAAAAGCTTGTGCTGGAACGAACTGATTCGCTTGCATTATCTGGATCTGCTCCTGGGCGCTTCCCTGTCCAATATTTGCCTTTCACAGAAAAAGTTCCAAACCCTCTGCTTTCTTGTTCTGACGCTTCAGTCTAGGAGGAGTTTCTATATTAAGGTTGTGTAATTAATGGTAGCCTCCTTGGAGGCCTTCCCTTATGCCCAATTTCACTTTAGCCTGTTGCAGCTCAACATTTTGGATGCATGGGACAAGAAACTGCTGTCTCTGGACAAACACATTCACCTGCAACCTGGGACTAAGAGTTAACATTTCCCGGTGGGTCTCGAATCCGGCTCGGGAATCAAGGAAGTTCCTTCTGCCCCTCCAATGAAACGTCCTTAAAATGAATGTCAGTCTGTGGGGCTGTTCAATGGACTTAGTCTCTGGAGGAAACTTGTCTACCAATCAACATTCTGGAGTTAAGAAGCATTCGGTTATCCTTCAGATTAGTGTTAAAGCATATGAAGATTTAGTTGTCAACTTATGGAAATGGTTGTTTTAACGACAATAGAAACCTTACTACGTGCACCTTATGTTTTTCACCTGCATAAGTTGTGTACTGATCTTATAGTTTCATGGTGCCATTTATAACCCTGTGCACACAGTCTATAGTATAGTAATTATTTTTGTTCATGTTAAAACATGATATTTGGCACAGCTCTGCACAGTGTAATACTTGATCTCTGTCTATAGTGTGAGACCTCACACTCCTGTGAAAAAAACTATATATCTCACAATCCCAGCATCTCTCATTCTAGTGCTTGTGCATGTGAGATTTACAAGCAGAGCATTCTCACACACGGCTCACTCAGCTGAGAGATGTTTCATTAGAACGCCCACATTTGTGATGCCTCACAGTGGGGATAGGATGGCATGCTTTGGACTCTGGTGTGACCTGGAACAGGAAGTTGTCCTGTCCCCTTTGTGAATAGGTAGCTAAAGCAATACATGGCCATAGGGAAATTGATCAGCCATGATGCTACAAATTGCAGCCACAACATGTACATTCATCAGTAAGGAAAACAGAGTGAATATAACTATATTAATACCTTGTTAAAACTGCACAAACACTATATTGCAAAAAGTATTAGGACATCCCTCCGAACCATTGGATTCAGGTGTTTCAATCACCTTCATGGTCATAGGTGTATAAAATCAAGCACCTAGGCATGCAGACTGCTTCTACAAACATTTGTGAAATAATGGGTTACTCTCAGGAGCTCAGTGAATTCAAGCCTGCCACCTGGGATTGCATAGGCTGCCACCTGTGCAATAAGTCCATCCGTGAAATGTCCTTGCTACTAAATATTCCATGGTCAACTGTTAGTGGTGTTATAACAAAGTGGTAGCAACTGAGAACAACAGCAGCCGCGTAAAATGATAGAGCGGTGTCCACGCATGCTAGTGCTCAGAAGTCGCAATTGTCTGCAGAGTCAATAGCTAAAGACCTCCAAACTTCATGTGGCCTTCAGATTAGCACAACAACAGTGCATAGAGAGCTTCATACTATGGGTTTCCATGGCGAGTAGCTGCATCCAAGCCTTACACACCAAGTGCAATGCAAAGCGTTGGATTCAGTAGTGTAAAGCACAGCACCACTGGACTCTAAAGCAGTGAAGATGTGTTCTCTGGAGTGACAAATCATGCTTCTCTGTCTGGGTTTGGTGGTGGCCAGGAGAACGGTACTTGCCTGACTGCATTGCGCCAGGTGTAAAGTTTGGTGGAGGGGGGATTATGGTGTGGGGATGTTTTTCAGGAGTTGGGCTTGGCCCCTTAGTTCCAGTGAAGGGAACACTTAAGGCGTCAGCATACCAAGATATTTTGGGCAATTTCATACTCCCAACTTTGTGGGAACAGTTTAGGGATAGCCCCTTTCTGTTCCAACATGACTGTGCAACAGTGCACAAAGCAAGGTCCATAAACACATGGATCAGCAATTTTGGGGTGCAGCAACTTGACTGGCCTGCACAACCAGAGTCCTGATCTCAACCCGATAGAACACCTTTGGGATGAATTAGAGCGGATATTGCGAGCCAGGCCTTCTCGTCCGTCATCAGTGCCTGACCTCACAAATGCGGTTCTGGAAGAATGGTCAAACATTCCCATAGACACTAATAGAATGATACATGTGTTTATGGACCTTGCTTTGTGCACTGTTGCACAGTCATGTTGGAAAAGAAAGGGGCTATCCCTAAACTGTTCCCACAAAGTTGGGAGCATAAAATTGTCCAAAATATCTTGGTATGCTGACGCCTTAAGTCACTTGTGAGCCACTGGAGTTTGTATTCTATATTAAAATATTACTGGATCGCAGGCTCCCTTTCACATCCTCATATATATGTGCAGTTAAGGGACAAAGGTGCCGCGCTCTAATATTGTATAAACCTGATTTATTCTATATAAATAAGATTAATAAACCCGGTGATTAAATTCTTCATGATCATTATTAGACATAAATCAATTGGAGACTTTTTTTTTTTTTTAACATTTTTTGTTTTCCACAGTATTTTCTCTATTTAATTTGACTTATATTTATTGGACATTTTATATATATATTTGTGGGGATTTTTATTTCACAGTATTTATAATTGAATGATTATTCACTGGTTACCACGTTTTGATATTTTATGCACATGTCTATTAATGATCATGAAGAATTTAATCACCAGGTTTATTGATTCCCATAGACACTCCTAAACCTTGTGGACAGCCTTCCCAGAAGAGTTGAAGCTGTTATAGCTGCAAAGGGTGGGCCAACTCAATATTGAACCCTACGGACTAAGACTGGAATGCCATTAACTTTCATGTGCGTATAAAGGCAGGGCGCCCCAATACTTTTGGCAATATACTGTATATTGGGTATAGTTATTTTTGTGTTACCTTTTTCATACTTTTTTTTTTTCTTTTTGTAGTCGTAAACTTTTAAAATGAATATAAAATTGCAATCCTTATTTTATTTTATATTTCTAATGTGATTATATGAAGTTTTAACCATTTTTCAAGATTTTATATCTGCATTTTTATAGGAATATATTAACCACTATAACAAATATTTCTTTGATTTCTAATGTGTGCAGCACAGTACCATCCACACCGAGAGACCTCATCGTGACATCACCCAATCAGCAAACACTGATGTAAGTTAATTTGGGATAAAGCTTGATCACGTTAAAGAAAGCTTTCTTTTTACTAAGAATTTGACAATACATATTTTTGTTTGCTAGATTAGTTCTTTTTTAATATAAAATGTGGAACACAGTATATATACTGTTTCTTTTCCTCCGGTAATCTGGATGAAATATTCTTTAATCAATTAAATTTTTAGGGCAATTTTAGTTAGCTGTGAATGCAAAAAAAAGCACAAAGGGACTATTCTGACCCATAATAAAACTATACATAATCACTCCATAGTGCAAACATCAGTGGAAAATATATTTAGAAATGTTATGTTTCTTTATTTTGGTTTATCATGTTTGTGGATGTTGCAGTTTCCTTACACATGCACATAAATCTTTCTTTAAAGACAATGTCTCAAAAGAACATCACAAACATTCCAATTATTGGATAACATGTACTTTATCATCACGTCTTTTATTGAGTGTAACATATCTTAAATCTTTTTGAAACCAAAATTCAGCCGATCCAGCAAGATAATTCTGATTGACCAGGCTTAGTCTGTAAATCAATATTTGGTGTGTCCACTCTTCTTGCCTTTAAAACAGCCTTTAAGGCTTAGTTTACACTTTTGCTTGGGGGGAAGGGGTGTGTGTGTGGTTAAAAACGGGTGGTTTAACTGTTTTTACCATCCCCTATGCTGCAAATGCAGCCGAATGGAGGTATACACAGCAAAATGATCTATTGCGTTTGGCAGGCGGTAGTGCCCTGAATGGGGCTGTGCCACGTCCGCAGCATGGTGGTGCTGATTTTTAGGGGTTAAAACAGGCAGTGAGGAGGCGAATTAATGCCTCCTCACTGCCTGTCAAATGCCTTCTGAATAGTGATCCACAGCAAATGGCTCTTCAGAAGGTGACCTGTATAAATAGGCCCTTTAAGAGTAGCTGCTTTTTTGTTGAGGAAATCACCCTCTGTGTGATCAATGTACATTGCAAGGATTTTAGCACACAATGTTGCAGACTTTGTTCTGGAGACAAATATGTTTGTATAATTATGTGCAGTGTTAATGTGAATGGGAGTGACACAAGAAGATGTTATATGCACTAATGTTGGCTATGGAGGCATAGCCATTCTGAAAACAGTGGGCCTGTGTGCAACTTGTGGTCTCCTGACTGTGGGAGGGGCTCGAATAGGGTTAATTTAAAAGAATCTGTGCCTAGTCGCTATATACACTGCGTACATATACCACAGTCACAGTCATGTACCCACAAAATACTATTTACTTTGCCACAAGTGACAGTCTCACAGATAAATGTAGCGCTCAGAATGAACAATCATTATAAAACAATAACCATTTCCATTACATATGCTTTTTTGCACACAAAAAATGATCACCTTCGTCTCAGCCTACCTTTAAAGAAGAGCTTAAAGTGGTTGTAAACTCAGTTATTTTATCTTGTACCTACAGGCAAGCCTATAATAAAGCTTACCTGTAAGTGCTATAAATATCTCCTAAACGTGCATCTTTTAGGAGATATTTACCTATGTAGAGTAATGGCGAAAGCGCTGTGAAGGAACAGCATGCCCATGCCATTCCTTCAGAGCTGTGTGCCGTAAACAGTGACATAATCATGACTTGGCCATTCAAGCCACTGGAGCCCACAAACCCAGAAGAGAGAGTGGGTGAAGATAGAAGCCTTGTCAACGGTGACAACGCGCCGCTGGAGGGCTTAGTTTCAAGTTTCACATAATGTGCTTGTATGCTATGCATACTAGCACATTGACATTGCCTTGCAGGGGAATTTTTCTACCGATTTCATTAAAAGTGCTTAAATTGAAAAAAATCTTATCTCATGGATAGGGGGGAGGGGACTGAACATGGCGCCAACTGAGAGCTCAATGTGAGAGCTCTCGGACACCAAGCGTTCCTGGCGTCCCGCAAAAAGTGATGCCCAGGAGACTGTGACATACCTGGGGCATGGAGCTGTCCCTGGGGGGGTGTTTGGCTGGGGTGTGCTCCCTTGATGGTGGCAGACGGCAGTGATGAGGGGCAGTGGTGAGGCGGAGGATGGAGCGAGAGGAGTCAGCTTACCGGAGGAGAGGCAAACCCTGCCGTGGGTCGGAGCGGTTAACACGTGACCTCTGCTGAAGAGTGTAGGAGAGAGAGATTCCGGCTGGTCACAGTGGAGAATCGGACCGCTTCTCTGCAAGCTTGCCAATTATTCTGTGGAACCCCAGGGAGGTGAACCCCCTAATAGCTCACCACCGCTGGGGGACTCTTCTGACAGCCTGATTGAGTTGGGAAGAGGAAAACCACCCATAGCCACTGCAGTGGAAGAAGGTGATGTGAAGGTGGCACACGAGGAGCTACAGGGGACGATGAGTTAAAAAAACTTTAAATCTTAAAGTGGACTTATATTCTTTAAAGTTTATGGGGGGGTTCACCCAAGGGATTCAGATGAGGAAGTCACCACAGAGAGACAAGAGAGAAGGATAGAAAAGAGAGAACCAAGAGACCCCTAGTCAGGTAGAAAGGAGAAAGAACGAAGAAGTAAAAAATTAAAGGGACATTATGTCCCGAGAGCCATAACCCCAATTTACTCCATAGAAGTAACCCTTTAGCCGGGAAAAAATAAAAAATTATAATGTCATCATGAAAAGCAAAGTGACAAAGGGGGAGGGGCAAAAACGTCCCAAACAAGTTATATAAAAAAAATATACCCTCACAAGAAAAAAACTTAGAGGGACAAACCCCAGAGAGACAACAAGGAATAAGTGAAAGAAGGGAGATGGAAAATACAATCAGTGATTGCTCCAGATTGTCTCTGGGAATATCTAATACTAGTCAAAATACAGACACGGAAGATCTAGAAAATGTAGTGACTATTGAGAATTCCAAAGAACAAGAGATGACCGCACCAATGCCTACCATGGCAGAAATGTTTAAGAGCTTGGAAAGATCTATAAAACAGGAGATGGCAAAAATACACAAGGATCAGGGGCAAATATTGTCAAGGGTGGAGGAAACAGAGGAGAAATTGGATAAACATGCCCAAGTTATAACAAAATTGGAAAACCAAATGGAAGAAGTGAGAAAAGAACAAAGGAATCTGCTATATAAACTGGAAGATCTGGAAAATAGAGACATAAGGTGCAATCTGAGAATAAGAGGCCTGTCCGAGATTTTACAAGGGAAAGATCTGACGGAAATAATGGTAAAAATGCTTAATACAATAATGGATAGACCAGCAACAGAACATCTCAAGACTGAGTGCATAGAATTGGAAGATTCCAAGAAAGTAGAAATTGAAACTCAAGGGACGTGATCGTACGATTCCATCATTATAAAGAGGAGCTCTGGAAGAAGATAAAAGAAAGATCGGAAATAAAATATGGAGAAGTAAGCCTACAGATTTTCGCAGATGTATCAGTGGAAACACTGATGAGGAGGAGGATATTGAAACCATTATTGGAACAGATGAGAAAGCAAATGTTCCATACAGCTGGGGATTCCCTGCATGCTTGATCGGATGGAAAAATGGTCGTTCTGCAAGATTGCCGTTTCCGGAAGATCTCAGAGACTTTTGTGAGAGACTTGAACTACAGAAAATAGATATCCCATGTTGGGAAGAATGAGTAAATGAGACTTGGGGAACTGAAAATGAGAGCTGGCAACCATCCCCTAGTGGGAAAAGACATCAGAGATAAAATAGGAGGGAGGAGGAGAAATGAGATGTTTTTTTTCTCTCCCTCTCTTTCTCCTCCAGCTCTCCTAGAAAGGCGGGACGCAGGAAAGATACTTGGAAACGTGGCCGGGGGTCTCAAGAATGCAGACTAGAGAGGCGTGTGAGATTAGAACCCCACCCTGGTGTTGAAGTGATGGTGGGATTAGGACCACAGACGATTCTTAGGCAAGTTAAAAGTCTGAGGGGGGAGGGGAATGGGTAGTTATGTGGGGGGGAGGGGGATGGTAGGGGGACATGTGTAGGAGTTAGCCCTGGGTTCCTCTGGAGGGATGATGATATCTATGTTGAGAAAAAATATTTATACATTGGAAATGGAGGAAGTTAGTTTTATGACCTATAATGTTAAAGGGCTGAAAAGCCCAGGGAAAAGACATAAGATTCTCAGAGAACTGCAACAACGATCTATTACAGTAGCGTTCTTACAAGAAACCCACCTATCACAGGAAACAAATATAAAACTTTACTCTAATTGCTACCCAACCTGCTACTATGCAGATCCTCCAATAAGATGCGCTAAAGGCGTGGCAATTGATATAGAAAGCATGTAAGATTTTAATTGGATAAGGTGATTGATCCAGAGGGACAATTCTTATTTTTGAAAGGCAGATTAGAAGAAACAGAGTGTACACTGGCAAATATTTACTGTCCGAACAGAAATCTATTGACTTATTTGAAAGGTGTTTTTGAGAAGGTTGATGGATTTCAAAATGGATGATTTGATTGTGACAGGAGGCTTCAATATCTGCATGGATCCTCAGATTGATACGACATTGCATGGGCAGAGAGAGGAAGGTAGATGGTTGAAATCTATGTGGAAAGTTTTATTTTAATGTCAACTTTTGGATGCTTGGAGAGTGAAGCATCCTAGAGATAGGGACTATACGTTCTACTCTCTGGCACATGCAACGTACTCTAGATTAGATTACATACTGGTAGAACATAGACTAATGGAGTCAGTGGTTAAAACAAATATAGAAGTTACAACTATATCAGACCATGCACCTGTCACAATGAAATTAAGATGGGGAAGAGAGCAGGATAAAAGAAATACATGGAAATTAAATGAGATGCTCCTTCAGGATCATGAGACGGAATTAAAAATAAAAGATAAGTTTGAACAATACTTTGAAAGAAATGAGACTGAAGGAGTTTCCATGGCTACGATATGGGAAGCACATAAAGCATACTGTATATCAGGGGAATTTTGATAGCAATTGGAGTAAAGAAGAAAAAGGAACAGCAAAAGAAAATCAAAATGATTATTGTTATTATACAGTATTTATAAAGCACCAAAAGGTTTACTCAGCGCTGTACATTATAGTCGGGGACAGTACATGAGACAATACAGTAACAAAACAATACACGAGGGGTTCGAGGGCTCTGCTCTTTCAAGCTTACAATCTAGGAGGGAGGGGATAGTGGTACAGGAGGAAGTGGCTGTGTGGGATGGAGTGGTAGGAGGAGTGGAGGAGATCGACTGTTCGATAAGGGTGGGGTAGGCTTCCCTGAAGAGATGGGTTTTCAGGGTGCGCCTAAAGGTGAGGAGGGTAGGTGACAGTCTGATGGATTGGGGTAGTGAGTTCCAGAGGATGGGGGAAGTCCTGGAGAAGTCCTGCAGTCGGGCGTGGGAGGAGGAGACCAGGGAGCTAGAAAGTAGAACTTGTGAGGAGCTAAGAATCCGGGTTGGGTGGTATTTGGGTATCAGGTCGGTGAGGTAGTTTGGGGCAGCGTTATGAATGGCTTTGTATGTAAATGTTAGTAGTTTTAATTGAATGCGTTGGACAATCGGAAGCCAGTGGAGGGAATGACAGAGGGGGGTGGCAGAAGAGGAGCGGTTGGTAAGGTGGATGAGTCTGGCCGCTGAGTTCAGGATAGACTGAAGCTGGGTTAGCCTGTGTTGGGGTAGGCCAGTGAAAAGGGAGTTGCAGTAGTCCAGACATGAGATAATAAGGGAGTGAACGAGTAGTTTAGTAGTGTCTGGGGTTAGGAACATACATATTTTGGAGATGTTGCGGAGGTGGAGCCTGCATGAGTTTGCCAGCTATTGGACATGGGGTTAGAAGGACAGGTTTGAGTCTAGAGTGACACCTAGGACTTTGGTTATAAGAGAACTATATGAATTAGAACAGCTAAATAAGAAGAGAATAACAAAAAGGGATACAGCAAATGAGAGAGGAATTATGTAACTTAATAGAAGAAGAAACAAGAAGAACATTTACTATGATGGCAAAAGAGAGATATTAGTGGGGGAACAGACAGGGTAAATACTTTAATGAGAGCTTTGAGAAATAAGAAATCAAGGAATTACATTAAGATCAAATGAGTTGATGGAGCATTGGTCTATTCAACCACTGGTATCGCTAATGTATTTAAAAAATATTGTACTACAATCCTGAAGAGCCCAGAACACCAGAAACATATCTTAGAAGCACATAACCTATTCTTTGAAACCACCTCAACCCCAAACATGCCTATAACCACAATTTGGCCTATGTATAAGGCATACATGAGAGGTATCCTCATACAATTAAACTCCCGCATCAAAAAACAAAGATCCCATCAAATCGACCAAATCCTAGCCTCCATTAAACGGAACGAGGAAATTAACAAAAAATACCCAAACGCCTCCACAGCCGCAACCCTGGCCTCTGATAGAAATAAATTACGAATAATTTTGTTACACGATTACGACCTTAACCTACAGAGAACCAAATCTAAATTCTATGCGCTTGGTAACAAAGCGAATGCACTCCTATTGAAAATAATTAAACAAAAAAGGCTTAAATCTAAGATCGCCACTATTAAACACCCAACGACACGCGCACTATTTACAAACCCACGAGACATATCTAACGCCTTTGCGAAATATTACCAAACACTGTATAACATTAATGATGATCCAGACACAACCCAACCCACCACCACTACCATTCAAAACTTCCTAGACACTACCAAATTACCCCGACTTTCAGCGACTCAACTTACATCGATATTATTATTATTATTATTATACAGTATTTATAAAGCGCCAATAGTTCGCTCAGCGCTGTACATTACAGAGGGGAACAGAACATGTGACAGAACAATACCAATACAATGCAAAACATGAGGGGATCGAGGGCCCTGCTCTTTCGAGCTTACAATCTAGGAGGGAGGGGATGGTGGCACAGGAGGAGATAGCTGTGGGGGATGGAGTGGTAGGAAGAGTGGAGGAGGTCGGCAAGTTAGCAGGGGGCGGGGTAGGCTTCCTTGAAGAGATGGGTTTTCAGGGTGCGCCTAAAGGAGAGGAGAGTAGGTGATAATCTGATGGGTTGGGGCAGGGAGTTCCAGAGGCTGGGTGACACCCTGGAGAAGTCCTGGAGGCGGGCATGGGAGGAGGAGACCAGGGAACTAGAGAGAAGGAGGTCTTGTGAGGAGCGGAGTGTGCGTGCTGGGCAGTACTTGGATATTAGGTCAGTGATGTAGTTCGGGGCAGTATGATGGACAGCTTTATAAGTCAGCGTTAGGATTTTGAATTTGATCCGTTGCACAATCGGAAGCCAGTGGAGGGATTGGCAGAGGGGGGTGGCGGAAAAGGAGCAGTTGGAAAGGTGAATGAGTCTGGCAGCCGTATTCAGGATGGACTGAAGCGGGGATAGCCAGCGGCGAGGCAGGCCAGTGAGGAGGGAGTTGCAGTAGTCGAGTCGTGATATGATGAGGGAGTGGATGAGCTGTTTAGTGGTTTCTGGAGTTAGGAACGTGCGGATTTTGGCGATGTTGCGGAGGTGGAGTCTGCACGAGTTTGTTAAAGAGTGGACTTGGGGCTGGAAGGATAGGTTGGAGTCCAAAATGACAACAAGTACTCTGGCCTGCGGGGCGGGTTTGATGGTGGCGTTGTTGGACATGATGGAGAAGTCAGTGGGGGGTGGTGTCCGGGCTGGAGGGAAGACAAGAAACTCGGTTTTGGAGAGGTTCAGTTTAAGGAAGTGGAGCAACATCCAGTCTGATATGTCGCTCAACAGGTGTGTGATTCGGGCGGAGACCGAGGGGGTGAGGTGGGGGGTTGAGAGATAGATTTGTGTGTCGTCGGCATAGAGGTGGTAGTTGAAGCCGTGAGAGTGTATGAGTTGGCCAAGGGAGGAGATGTAGATGGAGAAGAGAAGGGGCCCGAGGACAGAGCCTTGAGGAACCCCAACAGAGAGAGGGAGTGAGAGGGAGGTGGTGGCATTATAGGTAACGCTGAAAGAGCGTTGTGACAGGTAGGATGAGAGCCAGGAGAGAGCAGAATCTCTGAGGCCGAGGGAGTGTAGTTTTTTGAGGAGGAGGGGGTGGTCGACTGTGTCAAAGGCCAATCGATACCAATCTCCCCCACAGAAATAGAATGTACTATAACAACACTACCCCTAAATAAATCTCCAGGAAACGATGGTGTTACTAAGGAATTCTTTAAAATAATGGCACCCAACCTCACACCACATTTGTCTGTATTATTTACCCATGCCGCTTCTAAGGGGACATTCCCCTCTGAAATGCTACAATCAGTAATCACAACCATCCCCAAAGCAAACAAAGATCCCCAAATGGTCCAAAACTACAGACCGATTTCTCTACTAAACACGGACATAAAATTATATGCAAAAATAATTGCCCAAAGATTGCTTCCTTACCTCCCCACACTGATTCACCCCGACCAAGTGGGATTTATCCCAGGTAGACAAGCACCTGATGCTACCAGAAGAATAATATCCCTAATCTATAAACTTGAAGCCACCAAGCAACCCTCATTACTCTTATCGCTAGATGCTGAAAAAGCATTTGATTGAATTCACTGGCTTTTTATCAAACGTACGCTTCAAAAATTTGGACTTGCAGAGTGGATGCTATCGGCGATCCTCGCCCTTTACTCTAATCCATCTGCTACAGTTTTAACGAACGGTATACTCTCACAACCCTTCCAGATATCTAATGGCACCAGACAGGGTTGCCCCTTGTCTCCCATAATTTTCACCTTATTAATAGAACCTTTGGCATCTAAACTCAGAGATGATCCAACATTCACAGGTATTTCTCATCTTAAAACGGACCATAAAATTAACCTCTTCGCGGACGATATTATCCTAATGGTCACTAATCCTTCTAGATCGCTCCAAACAATACTCATGCACCTCCACAACTATTCTGAAGTCTCCTACTATAAGCTTAACGAACATAAATCCTCCATTTTGAACCTTTACACCCCTCCTAAGATCCAAAATATACTGACCAAACATTTCCCCTATGCGTGGGCACAACACAGCATTCCCTATCTGAGAATCAAACTCACAACCGCAACTAACCAATTATTCGAAAATAATCAAACTACTACTCGACTCAATCCCACGGTAACTTAAGCAACTACACACACCAACATTATCGACAATGGGTAGAATAGCAACCCTAAAAATGTGCATATTACCTAAAATACTATACATATTCCGTACTCTTCCTATTCCAGTTCCTAACTCCTTTTTCTCCAAACTTCAAGCGATCCTAAACAAATTCATGTGGAATTCAAAAAAACCTAGGTGCACGACTAGTTTATTAATCAGACCTTTCTCCAGGGGAGGAGCAGGTCTCCCTCATTTAAAGTCCTACTACAATGCCACGCTTCTAGACCAGCTCTTCTTTTGGTGGCATCCCACCAAAGACAAATCGTGGTCCTTTATGGAAATTCCCCCACAACTCCCACATACTCCGGACAAACTTCTATTTCTCCCTTTACATACACAAAATCTCCCTCTATCCAAACATCCGTGTATAAAAGCCTCCTTACAGGCCTGGTCTGACTTCTTATCCCCTAACCGCCCAGAAAACGAAACAAAAATCCCCACTCCACTTGCTATACTACACATCATTATCCCCTCTTTAAACCTGACACAATGGGAAAATCGAGGTATAGCCCATATTCAAGACTTATACTCAAATCATAAACTAAAGTCCTTTACTGATCTTCAAGAGAAATTTCACCTTCCTGACAATGAAAACTTCACATATATAAGAATAGCCCATGCCATTCACAAAATGGATTTGCCTCTAGCACTCACAATCCCCTCCACTGCGTACCTTTTCTTCCACAGAACGCAATATCCTAAGAAGGGAATCTCAACCTTTTACACGATAATAAATAAAACTCAGTTTGATATCCATACCACTTCCCTAACTAACTGAGAAAAAATCCTTCTTCAACCCGTGTCTCCACACACTTGGGCTAAAACCTTCAATACCACATACAACGCCTCCAAATGTAGCTTCCACTGGGAATCATACATGAAAACCTTACATCAGTGGTATTTAACGCCCGTTAAACTTAACCTATACTACGCTCAACACTCGCCCAAGTGCTGGAGACAATGCGGTGAAATAGGAACAACCCTCCATGTACTCTGGTCATGTAAATCTCTCAAGTTGTATTGGAATAAAGTATTCCAATTGATCTCCTCCATAACTGGAATCTTGACGATTCCAAATCCTGCTTTAGCCCTCCTACACATAGGAATTGACAACTTTCCCTCAGCTTCACGTACTGTTATAATCCACGTACTAGCAGTGGCAAAAGGCAACATCACCAAATCATGGAAATCCAACACTACCCCCTCGCTCGCAACACTTATTGCTGAACTCAATCTTCATTGTGAAATGGAGAAGAGAACAGCAACTCAGAATTTTTCATACCACAAATTCCGATTTCAATGGTCTCGGTGGCTTCAAAACCCTAACTGCTCCGTCAAGTGACATATGTAATAACATAATAATTAGAGATGAGCGAATCGAAGTATCCGAAGTGGAATTCGAGTCGAATATCGGAAAAATTTCGATTCGTGCCGAATCCGAAAAACAGCCTAATTCGGACGCGCGAATCGAAATTTTTCCGAAAATGGCGGCTGACATGTGCGGCGACGGAGCGGGGATGTCGGGGAAGGCGCGCAGACAAGGCGCGCTGCCCCATAATGCATTCCTCAACGACATGTGATCGCATCAGCCAATCAGCAGCCAGCCAGCCAGCACTGTGTAATGGTCGAGGTATATATAGCGGCCATTTTGGAAATCTTCATTTGCCTGCAGTCATTGAACAGAGGCAGACCGCTCTGTACTAGGGACAGGGACAGAGTTAGGGCCACAGAAACGAGAATTGGGGACAGAGAGAAGTTACTTAGGGACAGAGAACCATTACTCAGGGACACAGACTTGTTAATGAGGGCCACAGAATCGTTATTTAGGGACAAAGAAACGCTAGTTAGGGCCACAGAATTCATACTCAGGGACAGACAGAATTTTCACTCAGTGCCAGAGAATTGTTACTTAGGGCCACAGAAACGTTATTAGGGCCACAGAATTTTTACTCAGGGACAGACAGAATTGTTACTGAGTGCCAGAGAATTGTTACTCAGGGACAGACAGAATTGTTACTGAGTGCCAGAGAATTCTTACTCAGGGCCACAGAATTCATTCTCAGGGACAGACAGAATTGTTACTCAGGGACAGACAGAATTGTTACTGAGTGCCAGAGAATTGTTACTCAGGGACAGACAGAATTGTTACTGAGTGCCAGAGAATTGTTACTCAGGGACAGACAGAATTGTTACTGAGTGCCAGAGAATTGTTACTCAGGGACAGACAGAATTGTTACTGAGTGCCAGAGAATTGTTACTCGCACAGACACAAAATTGTTACTTGCACAGACACAGAATTGTTACTCGCACAGACAGAATTGTTACTCAGGGCCACAGAATTAATACTCAGGGACAGACAGAATTGTTACTGAGTGCCAGAGAATTGTTACTCAGGGACAGACAGAATTGTTACTGAGTGCCAGAGAATTGTTACTCAGGGACAGACAGAATTGTTACTGAGTGCCAGAGAATTGTTACTCAGGGACAGACAGAATTGTTACTGAGTGCCAGAGAATTGTTACTCAGGGACAGACAGAATTGTTACTGAGTGCCAGAGAATTGTTACTCAGGGACAGACAGAATTGTTACTGAGTGCCAGAGAATTGTTACTCGCACAGGCACAAAATTGTTACTTGCACAGACACAGAATTGTTACTCGCACAGACACAGAATTGTTACTCAGGGCCACAGAATTCATACTCAGGGACAGACAGAATTGTTACTGAGTGCCAGAGAATTGTTACTCAGGGACAGACAGAATTGTTACTGAGTGCCAGAGAATTGTTACTCAGGGACAGACAGAATTGTTACTGAGTGCCAGAGAATTGTTACTCGCACAGACACAAAATTGTTACTTGCACAGACACAGAATTGTTACTCGCACAGACACAGAATTGTTACTCAGGGCCACAGAATTCATACTCAGGGACAGACAGAATTGTTACTGAGTGCCAGAGAATTGTTACTCAGGGACAGACAGAATTGTTACTGAGTGCCAGAGAATTGTTACTCAGGGACAGACAGAATTGTTACTGAGTGCCAGAGAATTGTTACTCGCACAGACACAAAATTGTTACTTGCACAGACACAGAATTGTTACTCGCACAGACACAGAATTGTTACTGAGTGCCAGAGAATTGTTACTCAGGGACAGACAGAATTGTTACTGAGTGCCAGAGAATTGTTACTCAGGGACAGACAGAATTGTTACTGAGTGCCAGAGAATTGTTACTCGCACAGACACAAAATTGTTACTTGCACAGACACAGAATTGTTACTCGCACAGACACAGAATTGTTACTCAGGGCCACAGAATTCATACTCAGGGACAGACAGAATTGTTACTGAGTGCCAGAGAATTGTTACTTAGGGACAGACAGAATTGTTACTGAGTGCCAGAGAATTGTTACTCAGGGACAGACAGAATTGTTACTGAGTGCCAGAGAATTGTTACTCGCACAGACACAAAATTGTTACTTGCACAGACACAGAATTGTTACTCGCACAGACACAGAATTGTTACTCAGGGCCACAGAATTCATACTCAGGGACAGACAGAATTGTTACTGAGTGCCAGAGAATTGTTACTTAGGGACAGACAGAATTGTTACTGAGTGCCAGAGAATTGTTACTCAGGGACAGACAGAATTGTTACTGAGTGCCAGAGAATTGTTACTCGCACAGACACAAAATTGTTACTTGCACAGACACAGAATTGTTACTCGCACAGACACAGAATTGTTACTCAGGGCCACAGAATTCATACTCAGGGACAGACAGAATTGTTACTGAGTGCCAGAGAATTGTTACTCAGGGACAGACAGAATTGTTACTGAGTGCCAGAGAATTGTTACTCAGGGACAGACAGAATTGTTACTGAGTGCCAGAGAATTGTTACTCAGGGACAGACAGAATTGTTACTGAGTGCCAGAGAATTGTTACTCGCACAGACACAAAATTGTTACTTGCACAGACACAGAATTGTTACTCGCACAGACACAGAATTGTTACTCAGGGCCACAGAATTCATACTCAGGGACAGACAGAATTGTTACTGAGTGCCAGAGAATTGTTACTCAGGGACAGACAGAATTGTTACTGAGTGCCAGAGAATTGTTACTCAGGGACAGACAGAATTGTTACTGAGTGCCAGAGAATTGTTACTCGCACAGACACAAAATTGTTACTTGCACAGACACAGAATTGTTACTCGCACAGACACAGAATTGTTACTCAGGGCCACAGAATTCATACTCAGGGACAGACAGAATTGTTACTGAGTGCCAGAGAATTGTTACTCAGGGACAGACAGAATTGTTACTGAGTGCCAGAGAATTGTTACTCAGGGACAGACAGAATTGTTACTGAGTGCCAGAGAATTGTTACTCAGGGACAGACAGAATTGTTACTGAGTGCCAGAGAATTGTTACTCGCACAGACACAAAATTGTTACTTGCACAGACACAGAATTGTTACTCGCACAGACACAGAATTGTTACTCAGGGCCACAGAATTCATACTCAGGGACAGACAGAATTGTTACTGAGTGCCAGAGAATTGTTACTCAGGGACAGACAGAATTGTTACTGAGTGCCAGAGAATTGTTACTCAGGGACAGACAGAATTGTTACTGAGTGCCAGAGAATTGTTACTCGCACAGACACAAAATTGTTACTTGCACAGACACAGAATTGTTACTCGCACAGACACAGAATTGTTACTGAGTGCCAGAGAATTGTTACTCAGGGACAGACAGAATTGTTACTGAGTGCCAGAGAATTGTTACTCAGGGACAGACAGAATTGTTACTGAGTGCCAGAGAATTGTTACTCGCACAGACACAAAATTGTTACTTGCACAGACACAGAATTGTTACTCGCACAGACACAGAATTGTTACTCAGGGCCACAGAATTCATACTCAGGGACAGACAGAATTGTTACTGAGTGCCAGAGAATTGTTACTCAGGGACAGACAGAATTGTTACTGAGTGCCAGAGAATTGTTACTCGCACAGACACAAAATTGTTACTTGCACAGACACAGAATTGTTACTCGCACAGACACAGAATTGTTACTCAGGGCCACAGAATTCATACTCAGGGACAGACAGAATTGTTACTGAGTGCCAGAGAATTGTTACTCAGGGACAGACAGAATTGTTACTGAGTGCCAGAGAATTGTTACTCAGGGACAGACAGAATTGTTACTGAGTGCCAGAGAATTGTTACTCGCACAGACACAAAATTGTTACTTGCACAGACACAGAATTGTTACTCGCACAGACACAGAATTGTTACTCGCACAGACACAGAATTGTTACTCAGGGCCACAGAATTCATACTCAGGGACAGACAGAATTGTTACTGAGTGCCAGAGAATTGTTACTCAGGGACACCTAATCGTTGAATTAAATAGTATGTCAGACAACATGCAGAGGAGTGGCAGAGGAGGCAATGTTTTAGGAGCGAGCAGACGTGGCAGCAGAGGAAGGGGTCGAGGCAGCAGTATTCGCAGCCAGAGGCCAGTGCTCCCGGTGTCATCCAGCGGTCGTGTCTCCACCGACAACCCTGCCGTCATTGATTGGTTGGCTCGGTCGTCTTCCTCTTCCCAGGTCACCTCTGACACCTACAGCCAACGGTCGGTGGGTACGTCAGACACAACCGTTAGTTGGCATGGCCCGGGAGCAAGCCCACTGAAATCACGTGTCCTCTACCTGCCCCTGTCCTTTGCTGTTCCCTCACCAAGCGAAGTATCGCATGCTGTGGGCTCAGCCCCACTGTACAGTGAGGAAGAGCTAACAGAGGGCGGTCAGGAACGGGGGGAGACATCGGCCTTTTCAGCAGCCAAGCGAACAAGTACTGGCGAGGAGAGTGGCTCGGTAGCCGGTCTAGAGACAGGTCTGTCTCCTGACGCAGCCGAGGGGGCTAGTAGTGAGGCGGAGACCCTACTTGATGATGAGGAGGTTGATCGCACTTGGCAGCCTCGTCGTCATCAGGCAATTTCTTCCGCATCATCAGGAGAAGAGGGTGGCAGCTTGGCAGCGAGCAAAACAGTCGGTGGGTTGCCCAGGAGACAGCAGCAGGGTCGCATCAGTGTCAGTGGAGCCAAACGTCCACGGAGTAGAGCACCAGCTCCACTGCAGCCTACCACCACGGCCAGTAGTGGTGCCGGTGCGCACGGAGGAAGTAGCAGTCAGCCAGTGAAGAGTAGCGGGGGCAAAGTTTCCTACTCGGTGGTGTGGCAATTTTTCCTCAAGCCGCCCGAGGAAGTAAACGTAGCCGTATGTCGACTATGTGGCCAGAAATGCAAGCGTGGCCAGGGGGCCCATGTTGGGACTACAGCGTTGCGTCAGCATATGCAGCGTCACCATTCGGTGGCCTGGGAAAACCGTGATAAACATACGGCGGTTCTGCCTGCCCCAGCCCCCGCTCCATCACCCGCTCCGTTACTTGCTCCGTCACCCGACGTCGTCAATCGCCCTCTATCAGCCAGTCAAGGCTCCAACACCTCTGCTGAGGGGAGTTGTCGCTCGTTGGCATCTTCCGCTCGTTCAGATGCTCCTTCTCCTGCTACTCCTCTTCTCGGATTCCGTCAACAGTCTTTCTTGGAATCCGTATCCAAGAGACAACAGTTTGCGAGCACGCACCCGACGGTGCAAAAGCTGAACGTCCTCCTGTCCAAGTTGCTGGTGCTGCAGTCCCTCCCTTTCCAACTGGTGGACTCAGCACCTTTCCGAGAAATGATGGCTTGTGCCGCGCCGCGGTGGAGAGTGCCAAGCCGTCATTTCTTTGCCCAAAAGGCAGTGCTAGCCCTGCATTCACATGTAGAAGAGATGGTGGGCCAGTCTTTGAGCATGTCGGTCTCTGCCAAAGTGCACGGCAGCGCCGACGTGTGGAGCTGTAACTACGGTCAGGGACAGTACATGTCATTTACGGCCCACTGGGTGAACGTGGTGCCGGCACAGCCGCACCAGCAACTTGGACAGGTCACGACGCTTTTGCCTCCACGTTTGCACGTCCTTGGTCCAGCAAGCATGTCCGCCTCTACCAGCTCTTTTTCCGCCGTGTCCTCAGCCGCCACCCCCGTGCCAAGTCCCATTACCCGACCGGCATATCACATGTGCAGGGCGCAACGGTGTCACGCTGTGCTGCACCTGGTATGCCTTGGCGAACGTAGTCACACAGGGGAGGAACTGCTGAGTGTAATGAACAGAGAAATCGACAGATGGCTGTCTCCGCGCAAACTAAAAATCGGAACCATGTTGACTGACAACGGAAAGAACATGGTGTCTGCTCTGCGTCAAGGAAGGTTGTGCCATGCGCCATGCATGGCTCACGTGTTCAATCTGGTTGTCAAGCGGTTCCTAAAATCCACCATCCCACTGCAAGACATCCTTAAAATGTCACGTAAACTGTGCATGCATTTCAGCCATTCCTACACCGCAAAGAACACCCTCATTGAGCTGCAGCGGCAGAACGGAATTCCACAGCATCGCCTGATCTGCGACGTTGCAACAAGGTGGAATTCAACCCTACACATGTTAGACCGCCTTTACGAGCAGCGAAAGGCCATCACCGATTTCCTGATGTTACAAGCGGATAAAGGTACTCCCCTGTGTAACTTAGATGTCAGCCATTGGCAGCTCATGCGTGACACCTGCCGCTTGCTCAGGCCCTTTGAGGAGGCCACGCTATTCGTGAGTCGGCAGGACTATGGGATGAACGACGTCATTCCTCTGTTGCACGTCCTGGAACAAATGCTGTTAACAATGGCTGGTCAGGGTGCGGTAGACGTGGCGCACAGATCTCAACGCCACATGACCCCTGTGGGGGCAGGACAGGAAGAAGAGGAGGAGGTAGAGGAGGACATTTGTGCTCAGGAATTATTGAGTGAAATGGGTGGTTTTTCCACTCAGCGGACAGGAGTGGAGGAGCAGGAGCATCTGGTAGAGGAGGAGGAGGAGGAGACAGAGGACCCAGACGCACCGTGGCAGTATGCTGTGGAGATGGAGGCAGGGAGTCCCTCGCATTCCTTGGCACAAATGGCCCATAGCATGCTCGGTTGCTTGCGTAGCGACAGCCGAATAATAACCATCAGACAGAGGGATGACTTTTGGCTGTCCACCTTGTTGGACCCTCGCTACCGGTCCAAAATGGTGGCCTTTTTCACACCTGCTGAGAGGGAGGCCAAAATTACGTACTATAAAAACCACCTATGTAGTCAGTTGGTCTCTGCCTTTGTGCGCCAACGTCCATCCTCAGACACTGTGGGCCCTGTGCGCTCGCGTTCCGCTGGCATGGCAGCAGGGGAGGGGTGGGGTGGTAGGAGCAGTGGCAGCTCCACCAGCAGCGGCTGCCTCAGTCTGCAGTCGATGATGAGTAGCTTTCTTCACCAGCGCAGTGAGGAAACTACTAACCAGCCGCAGCAGCAGCATCAGGTGGACCTGGAGCAGGAGCTCAAACAACAGGCTTGGGCCTACTTGGACAGCACCCTGCCAACCGAGGTAGACAATCCCCTTGACTACTGGGCAACGAAACTTGACCTTTGGCCCCAACTAGCTGAATTTGCCCTTGAAAGGCTGTCATGCCCGGCCAGTAGCGTGGCATCGGAGCGCGTGTTTAGTGCGGCAGGAGGTATTGTAACTCCGCGGAGGACACGACTGTCCACCCAAAGTGTGGAGAGACTCACGTTTGTGAAAATGAATCAGGCGTGGATTAGTCTGGATTTCAAACCACCAGTTCCTGACACAACTGACTAAATCCGCCATGAATCATGCCTCAAACATGTGCCACTTTCAGGTCTCCTCACACTGCTGGTGTGTTTAATTTTTTGACATAGGGTGCTGGCAGATTACGGGCCTCCTATAGCTGCTGCCAGGCCCCTAATCTGCCATAGGCCCCTATATACCGCCTCCTCATGCTGCTGCTAGGTCCAGAGTCTCTCATGGGTCCCTGTACGGCCTCCCATTGCTGCTGTCTCCATCGCCACACTCTGCTGCCATGTGCCACTTTCAGGTCTCTTCACACTGCTGGTGTGTTTAATTTTTTGACATAGGGTGCAGGCAGATTACGGGCCTCACATAGCTGCTGCCAGGCCCCTAATCTGCCATGGGCCCCTATATACCGCCTCCTCATGCTGCTGCCAAGTCCAGAGTCTCTCATGGGTCCCTGTACGGCCTCCCATTGCTGCTGTCTCCATCGCCACACTCTGCTGCCATGTGCCACTTTCAGGTCTCTTCACACTGCTGGTGTGTTAAATTTTTTGACATAGGGTGCAGGCAGATTACGGGCCTCACATAGCTGCTGCCAGGCCCCTAATCTGCCATGGGCCCCTATATACCGCCTCCTCATGCTGCTGCCAAGTCCAGAGTCTCTCATGGGTCCCTGTACGGCCTCCCATTGCTGCTGTCTCCATCGCCACACTCTGCTGCCATGTGCCACTTTCAGGTCTCTTCACACTGCTGGTGTGTTAAATTTTTTGACATAGGGTGCAGGCAGATTACGGGCCTCACATAGCTGCTGCCAGGCCCCTAATCTGCCATGGGCCCCTATATACCGCCTCCTCATGCTGCTGCCAAGTCTAGAGTCTCTCATGGGTCCCTGTACGGCCTCCCATTGCTGCTGTCTCCATCGCCACACTCTGCCATGTGCCACTTTCAGGTCTCTTCACACTGCTGGTGTGTTTAATTTTTTGACATAGGGTGCAGGCAGATTACGGGCCTCACATAGCTGCTGCCAGGCCCCTAATCTGCCATGGGCCCCTATATACCGCCTCCTCATGCTGCTGCCAAGTCCAGAGTCTCTCATGGGTCCCTGTACGGCCTCCCATTGCTGCTGTCTCCATCGCCACACTCTGCTGCCATGTGCCACTTTCAGGTCTCTTCACACTGCTGGTGTGTTTAATTTTTTGACATAGGGTGCAGGCAGATTACGGGCCTCACATAGCTGCTGCCAGGCCCCTAATCTGCCATGGGCCCCTATATACCGCCTCCTCATGCTGCTGCCAAGTCTAGAGTCTGTCATGGGTCCCTGTACGGCCTCCCATTGCTGCTGTCTCCATCGCCACACTCTGCCATGTGCCACTTTCAGGTCTCTTCACACTGCTGGTGTGTTTAATTTTTTGACATAGGGTGCAGGCAGATTACGGGCCTCACATAGCTGCTGCCAGGCCCCTAATCTGCCATGGGCCCCTATATACCGCCTCCTCATGCTGCTGCCAAGTCCAGAGTCTCTCATGGGTCCCTGTACGGCCTCCCATTGCTGCTGTCTCCATCGCCACACTCTGCTGCCATGTGCCACTTTCAGGTCTCTTCACACTGCTGGTGTGTTAAATTTTTTGACATAGGGTGCAGGCAGATTACGGGCCTCACATAGCTGCTGCCAGGCCCCTAATCTGCCATGGGCCCCTATATACCGCCTCCTCATGCTGCTGCCAAGTCTAGAGTCTCTCATGGGTCCCTGTACGGCCTCCCATTGCTGCTGTCTCCATCGCCACACTCTGCTGCCATGTGCCACTTTCAGGTCTCTTCACACTGCTGGTGTGTTTAATTTTTTGACATAGGGTGCAGGCAGATTACGGGCCTCACATAGCTGCTGCCAGGCCCCTAATCTGCCATGGGCCCCTATATACCGCCTCCTCATGCTGCTGCCAAGTCCAGAGTCTCTCATGGGTCCCTGTACGGCCTCCCATTGCTGCTGTCTCCATCGCCACACTCTGCTGCCATGTGCCACTTTCAGGTCTCTTCACACTGCTGGTGTGTTTAATTTTTTGACATAGGGTGCAGGCAGATTACGGGCCTCACATAGCTGCTGCCAGGCCCCTAATCTGCCATGGGCCCCTATATACCGCCTCCTCATGCTGCTGCCAAGTCCAGAGTCTCTCATGGGTCCCTGTACGGCCTCCCATTGCTGCTGTCTCCATCGCCACACTCTGCTGCCATGTGCCACTTTCAGGTCTCTTCACACTGCTGGTGTGTTTAATTTTTTGACATAGGGTGCAGGCAGATTACGGGCCTCACATAGCTGCTGCCAGGCCCCTAATCTGCCATGGGCCCCTATATACCGCCTCCTCATGCTGCTGCCAAGTCCAGAGTCTCTCATGGGTCCCTGTACGGCCTCCCATTGCTGCTGTCTCCATCGCCACACTCTGCTGCCATGTGCCACTTTCAGGTCTCTTCACACTGCTGGTGTGTTTAATTTTTTGACATAGGGTGCAGGCAGATTACGGGCCTCACATAGCTGCTGCCAGGCCCCTAATCTGCCATGGGCCCCTATATACCGCCTCCTCATGCTGCTGCCAAGTCTAGAGTCTCTCATGGGTCCCTGTACGGCCTCCCATTGCTGCTGTCTCCATCGCCACACTCTGCTGCCATGTGCCACTTTCAGGTCTCTTCACACTGCTGGTGTGTTTAATTTTTTGACATAGGGTGCAGGCAGATTACGGGCCTCACATAGCTGCTGCCAGGCCCCTAATCTGCCATGGGCCCCTATATACCGCCTCCTCATGCTGCTGCCAAGTCCAGAGTCTCTCATGGGTCCCTGTACGGCCTCCCATTGCTGCTGTCTCCATCGCCACACTCTGCTGCCATGTGCCACTTTCAGGTCTCTTCACACTGCTGGTGTGTTAAATTTTTTGACATAGGGTGCTGGCAGATTACGGGCCTCCCATTGCTGCTGCCAGACATGTAATCTGCCATGGGCCCCCGTACCGACTCCTCATGCTGTGACGTTGCAACAAGGTGTAATTCAACCCTACATATGTTAGACCGCCTTTACGAACAGCTAAAGGCCATCACAGATTTCCTGATGTTAAAAGCGGATAAAGGTACTCCCTGTGTAACTTAGATGTCAGCCATTGTCAGCTCATGTGTGACACCTGCGCTTGCTCAGGCCCTTTGAGGAGGCCACGCTATTCGTGAGTCGGCAGGACTATGGGATGAATGAGGTCAAATCGGCCATGGGCCCCCGTACCGCCTGTTCACGCTGATGCTGGTCCCACAGTGTGACCTGGGTCCCTGTACGGCCTCCCATTGCTTCCACTCTGCCATGTACCTCTTTGAAATCTCCTCACACTCCTGCGGTTGTCCATTTTGTCATAGGTTGCTGGCAGATTAGCGGCCTTCCATAGGTGCCGCCAGGCCCCATATCGACCATGGGCCCCCGTCCCTCCTGGTCACGCTGCTGCTGAGCCCACAGTGTGACCTGGGTCCCTGTACGGCCTCCCATTGCTTCCACTCTGCCATGTGCCACTTTGAAATCTCCTCACACTCCTGCGGTTGTCCATTTTGTCATAGGTTGCTGGCAGATTACAGGCCTTCCATAGGTGCCACCAAGCCCCATATCGGCCATGGGCCCCCGTACCGCCTGGTCACGCTGCTGCTGGGCCCACAGTGTGACCTGGGTCCCTGTACCGCCTCCCATTGCTCCCACTCTGCCATGTGCCACTTTCAGGTCTCCTCACGCTCCTGCTGGTTTCCATTTTGTCATAGGTTGCTGTATGGCCTCCCATTGCTGCTGCCTCCACCGCCACACTGTGGCTCCAAACACTGGTTTTGGCCCCGTGACTGGCCAAAGGAGTGAAGTGTGCAGTGATTCTAAGATCGACGGCACTCATCTGCATGTCATACTGACAGACAGTATTATTTCTCTTCCCCAGCAGACTCCAAGGGCATTTAAATTAAAGGTACAGTGTTCTGCACTAATATTAAGTCTCTCTGAAGCCTAGAAACACCCTTTTTTAAGTTAAATTCACAGCGAATTTATTCGACTCGAATCGAATATTGTCCACGAATTCGCCGAATCAGTCGAATCGAATTTTTCATTTCTTCGCTCATCTCTAATAATAATATATTATAGCCAATTCATTTGACTGGTGCCTCCCTTCCCCCTCCCCCCCCACCCCCTCCTCCCTTCCTCCACTGGTTATCACACTTCCAACCATAGAAGGTTCATAAGGAACTGAGTATACCTCTCATATATCCGTGGCCTTGTTATATCGTCCCCAGCCAACTGGTGGGGACTTATTTTTTCTAAAATGTGTTTATTCTCCTGCTGATGCATTTCACTGTATATACCGCTCAGTTCTTATCTTCGTTTCGGTATGTGATAAAACATGTTTGTTGGAAAAGTTTCAATAAAAATATTTGAAAATAAAAAATATTGTAGTAAATGATATGATGTTAAACCAAAACAGTTAATAGGGGACAGAAGTAAGAACTAGAAAGAGACAGATGTATTTGAAAGAGGCGAGACTACCGAGAGTGAAAGAGGAACTTTTAATAGGCCTGGAAAAACTGATATCGCAAGAGGAAATTCATGCGGCATTAAAAAGCACAGTGACGGGGGCGTGGCTTGAGCCCAGAGGATGATGGCCGCCTGATCATGGAGCTCCAACACACGGAGGACATACCACGTGACACGAGCAGGGAGAGCCGCCGTTGCCATGGGGAAGGCTGATAGGAAAGCCTCTGCCCCATGATCGCAGTCCCCCCGTACGATGAGCGGTCCCCTAAGCCTCAGCATACCAAAGCTATTCCGGGCCCAGGCCCTGGAGCACACTGCGGCCTCCTCCCACTCTGCACAGAGAGCATCCCGCACTCGTAGCAGGAGCCCAGCTGCAGCTGCCACAACGCATCCCTCAGCAGGATCCCCTCTCACTATGGGGGATCTTAAGGCAGCGGCACTAGATATTAAAGAGACCCTCTCTGCAGCGATTGCTGATTTGCATGTTAACATGCAGGCAGTGGCACAAAGGTTAGAAGCAGTGGAAGACAAAATCTTCCTACAGCCCTACATGATACGCACAAACTGGTAGATACGCACGCTACACATCTACGCAAGATTGGTTGTCATTGAGGACCTGGACAACGGGACAGCGTCACAACGTAAGGGTGCCTGGCGTACTTGAGGCGGGTCAGTTACCACAAACGATCCTAACCATTTTTAATGATCTACTTGAAAGACCTCAGGAGTCGCCTATTGAGATTGAACATCTCCACAGGGCTCTTCGATCCAAAAGCAGGGACACGGAACCCCCGCGAGATGTAATCTGCTGCCTAGTGGATTTCCGACTCAAGAATTGTTACGCAGAGCGCGAGAAAGAAATCGCATTATTTTCAAGGAGCAGAAATTAAATTATTTCAAGATCTTTCACATTACCCTTCAACGCAGAAAGGACTTGCCTCCATTGCTTGATCTACTTCGCTCCCGCGGCATAGCATATCGCTGAAAGTTTCCGTTTGGTCTTTCAGCTTCACACCTGGGACGAGTGGCTATCCTGAGATTCCCGGAAGATATACAACCATTTTGCTAGACCTTAGACATCCCAACAGTAGACCTGCCCAATTGGTTCGGGGACCTTTGCTTCCCATCCCAGACAGGGGATGACCGCATGGAAGCCCAGCCATCAAGACACCCTGGAGGAGCGAGACACTGTAGACCTTCCCCCCCCCCCCCCCCGACTTCCGTCTTCACCGACCAGGCACAAACCCACCATCGGGGACAGTCTTCCAGCGTCTCCGGCTCATCGCAAGGCGAGTCACGAATGACGTGTTTTTTTTTTTTTTCTTTACTTCAGAGTTTTCACCATATTTTTCCCAGTATAATGTCTGATCATTATCCTAATCCTGTCTCCAGCTAATCCTCATGCGAAGGCCGTTTGACTTCCCTTTTTTGAGGTTCTGGGGTATGTGTGTCCCATAAGGCTTCCTTAATATTCATACATGCTACCTGTTATGTTTATGTTCTTACTATGTTATAGCAATTATCCATATTCAATGTCATCTCACACTCTCAGCTAGCTGTTATCTCACATTGCCAAGCAAACTGCAGGGTACAGTGTTTAGTGACCTAGTTCCTCCATAATTGAGAAGTAACACCCTGCTGTATAGTGTTGGTTAAATCTGCATGTGTTACTACCTTATTGGCCAGGCTGTGAAGACTGCTAGTATACACTAGAAATATTCTCCGTACTTACATTTCATTTCACTATTTGCAGAATGTTTATATGTAGATTTTATATATATTTTTGATAACTTGAGCCTTAACAAGCACTTCGTAACAACCACTCCTCAGACCGATTCTTTGAAAAGAGACCTTACTTTTGATCGACGTCCCCATAGTGAGACATGATACAAAATATGCCTATATTGTGTTTGAAATGCTATTTTATACTGCTGTGAATGTTTAACTATATACTTTGGCGATACACAACCCGACAATGCTATAGCACCGTGATTTATATACCCGCTGATGTTCTTTTAGGGAACGTTTTACTGGTACATTGCATCCTCCCATTTCTTCTACCATCTCCATTGTTGAGTAGACTAATTGGGATACTGCACGTCATTCATCCACACCGTGAATACTCCCCATACATTTGCCCCTCCCATAACCATCTGTACTCTTCCTTCAGCATTGTGATGCATTTTCAGTTCCTCCATGTGTTGTTGCTACCCTTCTATCTGATTCCCATACACCCATAATTACTTGCACTCGCATATAATACTGGTGCTAGGCCATTGTCTTTGGGACTCACAACCCCACACAGTGGACTCCCTAGAGTCTGTCTGAATCTGTTCGCAACAGGGCACAAACAGTAAAACAAAACAACAACAAAACCAATAACAGCATAAAAGACAATAAAGGACGAAGTAGCTGGACTACCCCATCGCGTTTTTTTTTTTTTTTTTTTTGTGACCAGTTCTCCTGTTCACCCTCTTTCGTACTCTATACAATTGAATAGAGGTGCTTATTAGCCCTCTTTTCTACCCCTCTCCTGCTTTCCTGTCTTCGCCCCCTCTCTTTATCTCCCTCTATTTTTCTCACCTCTACCTTCCACTCCCCCCCCTTTTTTTTTTTTTTGTCTGCAACTCTCAAGTGTCTCTAAATATCTGACCATGTTTCCCGTTTATTACATATTTCCCTCAGTGATAGATAAGACTTACCGACACTCCCTCCGTACATAGGAGACAATGCCTCACACAACCTTGCATGCTTCTCATACGCTTTCAGTGGCATCTCTCAATTCCAGAGGTCTAAATCTGCCCAAAAAACGCTCACAACTATTGACTTATATGAAAAGCTTATGAGCAGATGTGATTTTCATTCAGGAAACTGACCATGTCCCTAAATTCTCCAACGCAATGTACCCGACAGTATATCATGCAGTTAATACAAAGGTGAAAGCAAAAGGTGTACACATTTTAATTTCTAAGAGACTCCCACTTACGATTACTGAGCTTTTTCCGTAAAATTGCAAAAGCATTAACAACTTTCCAATCGGCATTCTGATTTTAGGTGGCGACTTCAATGTAGCATTAAACTCTCTGGAAGAAATCTCGATGGGTACATCTTCAAAAACATTTCGAGCACTTAAACAGATCAAACTGGAACTTACAGACCTCCTCCTGCATGACATGGCGTACTTTACTCCCATCTGATAAAGACTTAAAATTCTTTTCTATTCGCTCTTCTAGAATTGATTATCTCTTTCTCTCGCAAAAAGATCTCCCTACCTTGAAGTCGGCCTCCATTGAACCTATGATCCTTTCAGACCACCACCCCATTACTATGACCATATATCTCCCAGATACCCCAGTCACTCCCAAAACATAGCGACTGGAACAGTTTCTTCTTACAGACCCATCTGTAACCCAACAAATTTGCGAATGTCTACTTAACTACTTTCGGGAAAATATATCTCCAGAAACGACCCCACTCACCCAATGGGAAGCACACAAATGTGTAATACTTGGGCTTCTACTTGCAATTGCAGCCTCTTAAAAGCATGAGGCACAGGTTTTTAACTCGCTACTCCAGAAAGTACGTCAACTAGAACATTCCCATAAACGTAAACATGCTTTGACACTTACTGCCGAACTAGTATCTGCACATAATTACTGCAAGCTGTGAAAAGGAAAACCAACCGTAACTTTGCCTTATCTCAGAAACTGTTTTACGAACATGGGAACAAGAGTGGTAAATTCCTAGCTAGGGCCCTGCAAGCGAAAAAAGCAGCTCACACTATTCACCAAATCCATTCCCAGCAAGGTCAAATACTTAAAACATCCTCGGATATTGCAGCGGAATTTGAAAATTGCTATACGACCCATTATAACCTCCGTCAAGCCCCAAAGCCTACAGGGGATAACAGATCATGCACGGACATTATCCAGGCCTTTCTATCACAATATCTTCCCAAACCTATTTGGCGATCAATAGCAAGTGAGCTAGATGGGGCACTGACACTTACAGAACTCCAAAAAGCCATTGCACAATTAAAACCGGGCAAGAACCCAGGCCCAGACGGGTTTACTACCACTTGCTATAAATCCTTTATGGAAATTCTTGTGCAACCATTCTTAAATGCATTCAACTCACTAGACACCACAGGACAGCCCATGAGATTTCTTTCTGAAGCCCATATCACACTCATATCAAAAGAAGACAAGGATAAGACATCGACGGCCAACTATCGCCCAATTTCCCTTCTGAACGTTGATCTAAAAATCTTCGCTAGAATATTAGCGAACCGTCTTTTAAACATCATTGAATCCTAATGATGCAAATGAAACAACCTGGCTTCTTTCTCTCTCTCGATGCTGAGAAGGCTTTCGATAGGTTGGCCTGGGACTATATGGAAGCGGTTTTGGTTAGACTTGACCTTCCTCCGCGCCTCATGAACTTACCATGTCGTTATATACCGCACCAACGGCCAAAGTAAGAGTCAATGGTCTCCTGTCGGAAGCCTTCTCCATCAGTAATGGGACTAGACAGGGGTGTCCATTGTCTCCCCTCCTGTCCTCACGCTGGAACCCTTCTTGAAACACATTCAAATGAATGACAATATTAGAGGAATTATGGTTAAAGGCAGACTACACAAAATAGCGGCATTCGCCGATGATATACTACTCTTCCTAGCAGACCCACACACCACTCTCCCTAATCTACTTAAAGACTTTAAAGCATTTCAGTATATTATTATTATTTATTATTATTATTACATCGAGTTTATATAGCGCCAAAGGGTTTACTCAGTGCTGTACGATAGAGGGGGGGACAATACATGAAACAGTACAACAACAAACAGCACACGAGGGGTTAGAGGGCCCTACTCTTTCGTACTTACAATCTAGGAGGGAGGGGGTAGTGGTACAGGAGGAAGTGGCTGTGGGGGGTGGAGTGGTAGGAGGAATGAAGGAGGACGGCTGTTAGGTAAGAGTGAGGTAGGCTTCCCTGAAGAGGTGGGTTTTCAGGGAGTGCCTGAAGGTGAGGAGGGAAGGCGACAATGGATGGATTTGGGGTAGTGAGTTCCAGAGGATGGGGGAGGACCTGGAGAAGACTTGCAGTCGTGCGTGGGAGGAGGAGACCAGGGAGCAAGACAGAAGGAGGTCCTGTGAGGAGCGAAGGGTACTGGTAGGATGGTACTTGGGAATCAGGTTGGTGAGGTAGGTAGGGGCAGTGTTGTGAATGGCTTTGTAGGTCAGAGTTATCAGTTTGAATTTGATGCGTTGGGCAACCGGGAGCCAGTGGAGGGATAGGCAGATGGGGGTGGCAGAGGTGGAGCGGGTGGTGAGGTGGATGAGTCTAGCCGCTGAGTTCAGGATGGTGTGAAGCGGGGAGAGCCTGCGCTGGGGCAGGCCGGTGAGAAGGGAGTTGCAGTACTCAAAGCGCGAGACAATCAGGGAGTGCATGAGTAGCTTAGTGGTGTCTGGGGTAAGGAAGGAGCGTATCTTGGCGATGTTGCGGAGGTGGAGCCTGCATGTGTTTGTAAGTGATTTGACATGAGTTTGGAAGGAGAGGTTTGAGTCCAAAGTGACGCCAAGGACTTTGGCTTGCTGGGCAGGATTGATGGTGGTGTTGTTGGTAGTGATGGATAGGGTGGGGGGCGTGGGCAGGCGGAAAGACGAGGAGCTTGGTTTTGGAGAGGTTAAGCTTGAGGAAATGGAGCGACATCCAGTCTGAGATGTCGTTTAGGAGGTGAGTGATGCGGGCGGAGACTGTAGGGGTGAGGTGAGGGGTGTAGAGGTAAATTTGAGTGTCATCAGCATAGAGGTGATAGTTGAAGTCGTGGGAGTGTATGAGTTTGCCAAGGGAGGAGGTGTAGATGGAGAAGAGAAGGGTCCGAGGACAGAGCCTTGGGGGACCCCAACAGAGAGGAGGAGGGGAGGTGGCGCCGTTGTAGGAAACGCTGAAGGAGTGTTGGGATAGATAGGAGGAGAACCAGGAGAGAGCGGTGTCTCTGATGCCAAGGGAGAGTAGTTTATTAAGGAGGAGGGGGTGGTCAACTGTGTCGAAGGCCGCGGAGAGGTCCAGGAGAAGGAGGACAGAGTAGTCGCCTTTGGCTTTGGCGGTTAGTAGGTCGTTAGTGATTTTGAGGAGGGCGGTTTCGGTGGAGTGTTGGGGACGGAAGCCGGACTGTAGTGGGTCAAGGAGGTTGTTAGTTAGGTGGGCGCTCAGGCGATCGTAGACTAAGCGCTCAAGGAGCTTGGAAGTGAGTGGCAGCAGGGAGATGGGTCTAAGGTTGTTTGGGTCTGTGGGGTCCAGGGAGGGCTTTTTGAGTATGGGGGTGATGTGCGCATGTTTTAGGGGGGAGGGAAATGCGCCAGTAGAGAGGGAGAGATTGAAGATGTGGGTGACGGAACGGATGAGGGAGGAGGGGTGTGAACGGAGGAGATGAGAGGGGATAGGGTCCAGGGGGCACGTAGTGAGGCGGGCTTCTGAGAAGACCCTGGTGACTTCCTCAGTGGTAGCAGGGCTGAAGGAGTACAGTGCGGGAGGGGTTACGGTAAGCGGGGCCCTGGGTGTGGTGGGAGGCAATGCGGTTGCGAGGTCAGAGGAGGGGAGAGATGAGGGGGTGATGGGGGGGGGGGGGAGGCTAGGTGGGGAGGTAGATAGCAAGTTGACGATGTCCTTCCGGATTGCATTAATCTTGTTGTGAAAATGGGTGGTGATCTCGTTGGCGGTGAGTGAGGTACTGAGTGGAGGAGGGGGGGGGGAGCAAGCAGGGAGTTGAAGGTAGAGAATAGTCGGCAAGGGCAGGTGGAGAGGGTGTTGATCAGGTTTATGAAGTAGGCCTGCTTGGTGGCGTGGAGGGAGGAGGTGTAAGTGAGGAAGGCAGATTTGTAGAGGGAGAACGCACGAGGGGACCTGGTTTTGCGCCATAATCTCTCCAGCGCGCGACTGTGACTTTTGAGGCGTTTAGTGTGGTCATTCTGCCATTGTTGAAGCGGTCTAGGTTTGATGTTGCGTGTGGTTAGGGGTGCCAGAGAGTCTAGGGCAGCTGACAGTGAGTCGTCGTATGTGGTGGTGGCTAGGTCAGGACATGACAGTGGAAGGATGCTGTCGTGTAGGCAGTCGGCAGCCGAGTGGAGGGGGGTCGGGTTCAGGTTGCGGAGGTTGCAGCTGGTGATGGTTTGGTGCCTTGGGGGGGGGGGGAGTTAGGGGAAGGGGAGATGGAGAACGTGAGGAGGTGGTGGTCGGAGAGAGGGAAGGGGGCGTTAGTGAACTGGTTGAGGGTACAGAGGTGGGAGAAGAGGAGGTCCAGGGTGTTCCCATCGATGTGGGTGGAGGATTGAGCATACTGTGTGAGCGCAAAGGAGGAGGATAGGTGGAGGAGTTGGGAAGTAGCCAGGTTGTTGTCGTTGATGGGGATATTGAAGTCCCCAAGGATGGTTGGTAGCTCGGAGGAGAGGAAGAAGGGAAGCCAGGTGGCGAAGTCGTCCAGGAAGCGGGGTATGGATCCGGGAGGCCTGTAGATCACTGCGATCCTTAGGGGGGTGGGGGAGAAGAGCCAGATGCAGTGAGCCTCGAAGGAGGAGAAGGATAGGGAGGACCTGGAAGGTGCTCAGCGGTGATGGGAGCAAGCCGACACCACCACCTCTGCGACCGCTTGGTCTGGGTGAATGGGTCCAGATGAGACCTCCATGGGTGAGTACCGCAGGGGAGGTAGAGTCAGTGGCCTGTACCCAAGTTTCGGTGACCGCTAGGAGGTTGATGGAGTGGGAGATAGAGGTCATGGATGGCGGTAAGCTTGTTTCAAACCGAGCGGGCGTTCAGGAGTGCAACCGAGAGAGGGGGGATGGATGCTGGGTAGGCCGCAAGTCCCGGAGCTCCGGGAAAAAGGTCCAGTGGCCTTCCCTGGCTAATGAGCAGGGACCGGAGAGTCGTGGGGGCCCCGTCAGGGTCCGCTGCCGCCCAGATGGCAGCAGATTGGGGCCAGGGGAGCAGGAGCTCGCTGCCACACGTTCGGCCGGACGTCCGGTACACTAACTAGTATATATCCAACTTCAAAATTAATTTCAATAAATTCCAGGCCCTCAATGTCACCTTACCCCCTGACGTAGTTAGACAAGCGCAGGCAAACTTCCCCTTCACCTGGCAATCCGAGGCTATCACTTACCTAGGGATTCAACTACCAAACCCGCCTTTCAGAACTATATGCAAGAAACTTCCTAACTATAATACGCAGTGTAACTAAAGACCTACAGAATTGGGATAACCCAATCTTTTCCTGGTTCGGAAGGGCAGAGATCCTCAAGATGAATGTGCTTCCCCAGCTATTGTATCTGATGCAAACTGTCCCAATCGGACTCCCTAAGTCATTCTTTAGCTCATATAACACACTATGCACCTTCTTTTTATGGTGCAATAAACGTCCTAGAATCAGCTTTGAACAACTTACAATGCCCAGGGCTAGGGGAAGTATCGGATTGCCAGACATTACTCTCTACTATTGGGCCTGCCACATGGCAAGAATAGTGGACTGGTCTACAAACCATGTACGTAAGGCCTGGGTGAGCCTGGAAGCTGCTTTTTCGGTGACCCCACTAGCCACATCTCCATGGCTGGGAAAATCACATATCCCATTCACTTTCAGAGAACACCCGCTAATTGGTCCTACACTGTCTTGTTACCACTTGATATGTCAGAAATCGGGCCTACACTGTCTTGTTACCACTTGATATGTCAGAAATCGGGCCTGTCCTCAACGCCTGGTCCACTCACGCTTATCCGAATGAACCCTGATTTCCCCCCGGAATGTCTAGTGCATTCCTCGCTGGGGCCTGACCTCAAGATTACCAGAGACTACACCATCTTTTCCAATGCCTCCTGAACCAATGGCCAACTCTAAATTTGACACCATGGATGTATAGGCAACTCCATCACTTCATACACAGCCCACCACGTCAAAGAGAGCTTGCTAGACCCCTTACCCCATTTGAGAAAATCTGCTCCACAGATTCCCCACAGAGACATGTGGTCTCCAAGCTATACACATGCATGGAAAACACAAATGAAGTCACGTCTAGAAAGGCTTGCGTAGCCTGGAGTAATGACCTACATCTAAACCTGGCCCCCGCTGATTGGGACCTTGTATATGGCCATATACACAAAGGTTCCATGTGTGTTTCGACCCAAGAAAACAATTACAAACTGTACTCAAGATGGTATAGAGTTCCATCTTTACTCCACATATTTGATCCTAACATCCCCAACTCCTGTTGGAGATGCTGCCAAGCGACTGGTACACTTCTACACATATGGTGGGACTGCTCAATGCTCCAACCGTTCTGGAACAAAATTCAATCAATAATTGCTCAAGTAACAACTTACTCCTTAGTCCTTTCTCCTGCGCAATTCTTACTCCACCACTCCTCGCTCCCCTATAAAACATACTGCAAATCACTCGCTATGCATATGGTGAATGTGGCGAAACGTGTATCCCTATCCACTGGTGCTCAACACACATCCCCTCAGTCCGGGAATGGTTTGCTCGTATAAACAAAGTTGCCGAAATGGAGGAACTCATCTCTGTAGCAAAAGATTGCCCCGAGAGATTCAGGAAGACGTGGGCATGTTGGAATAACTTTTTAAAACAGCCGCTTATCGTCAACTGCTGCATGACACCACCCCTTCCCCCATTTGAACATAACTCAATGACCAATAGGAATACGTAACTATCTCAGGTGTCATGCATACAATGTACACCTTACCTGACTGAAACCGAATATTACGGCCCAAATTTTGCCTAGATTGCCATACGGGACCTCTGACTATCAAACGGATTATCTTGAACCGTTTGACCCGGAGCAGTTGCAGCTGACCCGCCGTTTCTCCCTACCCCCCCCTTTTTTTTTTCTCCCTCTTTCTTCTTGTCTTTCTCCTCCTTCGCTCTATCCTACATTCTCAACATTACCTTCCCGTTTCTCTGAGTTTAGATTAACTTTGACTACCAGCAGACCCACAGGTACAACTACAGCTCTTCAGCCTCCACCCCCAGGGGTGGACACCCAAATATCCACTGCTATCACCATCCTCTCACTGTGTATTGCATCACATTCTTTATTTAAAGGGAATATATGAGGATTGGCTGATTTCTGTATCCAATTGTTATGTTCACTTCATTCTCTGTCGGTTTTTGTTTGGAGCATGCCCCCCCCCCCCCCGTATATGATAAAGTGGTAAAGTGGGAAAGGGACTTGGGAAATGCACTAGATGAGCAGCAGAAAGAACAAATCTATAGATTGGCACATGGGGTTGTAGACATGAAGGTGGTAGAAATGAATTATAAGTGTTTAGTTAGGTGGTACATCACACATTGTGGCACATAGATTGCAAATGGATAAATCACCCTTAGGGGTGGAGGGGATGTGAGAGAGAGGGCACAATGGTACATATTTGGTGGGAGTATTCTAAGATACAGAAGTATTGGGGTGAAATAATACATCAAATACAGGATATTACAGGGGTTAGTGTCCCGAAAGATCCAGGTATATGTTTACTCCATAAAACAGATCACAGTAGAAAAATAAAAAAATGGTGATATTTCACCTTATAAATGCGGCAAAGGGACTCGTACTAAATTCTGGCAAAAACAAGAAGTGCCGAAAATAAAGGACTGGATAAGTAGAGTAGATTATGTATATAAGGTGGAAGCACCCTGCCATAAAGAGGAAGATACAATGATGAGATTTCGAGAAAAATGGGAGGTGTATAGAAAATCATATAATGGAAGCGCTAAAGAGGAAGGAGGAAATTGAGAAGGAAAAAAGAGATAGAAGAGAACATGGAGGAAGATGGGGCTTGGAGGGAGAAGGGAGGGGACGAATTAGAGGGGGAAGGGGGGTATGGGGGGAGAATTGTTTTAATGGAAATGTTTTGTATATTTGAATAATATGATTATGTATGGATGTTAAATGGAAATATTGAAAATTAATAAAATATTTAAATTAATAAATAACTGCTGTGACAATGAACACTTTGGTGAGGACTATGTGATATACAACATAATATATAGCGTGCACAGGGGTCATGAGTAGGTAATATACAAAACATCATAGAGTGCAGCAGTCCCCCCTTACATCATGAATCTCCATCAGATTTCCCTCTTACATCAGAGTCGTCCTAACACCAGGGTCCTCATCCCCCCCCACACCTAAATCAGGGCCCCCGGAGTCCTCTCCGTTACATAAGGGTCCCCATAATCACACCCATTTTTACATTAGGGTCCCCAGAGTCAACCCTATACTCAAGATTAAGAAGCTGTGTCTGACAATGAACGTAAGAGAAATGTACTTCTTTTTTGTACAACTTTCCTTTTAAGGAGGTGTGACAGAGGTGTATGATATGCCTACATGCTTTTGCTAATAGGTGTCCCTCATTCCTATTTCAAAAAGTTGGGAGGTATGGCTGATGTAAGGGGGACCCTGAGGACCTCCCAACTTTTTGAAATGGGAACCTATTAGCAAAAGCATGTAGGCATACAGTATCATACACCCCTGTCATGCTTCCCCTTAAAAAAAGAGTTGTACACACAAAAAGTGCATTTCTCTTACGTTCATTGAAGGACACAGCTTCTTATTTTTGATCATATTGTTATATCTCCACATACCGGAGTAGAACACCAGGCAGAAAAAAAGAACTGAGTACTGTCTATGAGCAGTCCTAGCTGGTATAAAACCCTCTCTGCTATAGACAATAACGTTTTTTCTGCCTAGTGTAGGAGTAGGAACTAGCTCCCTGCTGAGACCTATGTTCCATAACTATTTCCCCTTTTTTCTCTTTTACTGGGATAATTTCCTGCTGAGATCTTCAATCAACAGCCAGGCAGGATAATATAAACCCTTGTAATCACTCCAGTCTGATCACCGAGTGCAAGCAGACCACAAGCTCTTCACTCGATTGCCAGCGACAGCCTCATCCTGGACCAGGGCATCCAGCGACTTAAACACTTTGAAGGGACATATATGACTGGGTGCCTGTAGTTCGTGTCAGTGTTACCCTGGCCGACAGCCTCCCCACTTTGGTGGAAAGGAGGATCTGTCTCGGGAGCATTACCCACACACTCTGTGGGTTGGTAAACAGATGCACCCTTCACAGCTCCCCAAGTGTGGTGCGAGGCACAGTTACTCCCTAAGGTGGGGAGTACAGCCCTAACACATCTCCGCTTTGTACCCACTTGATGTGCACCTCCAACCCCCACCACATCTTTGTGCCCCCACACACACGCACACTTTCCCAATACACACAACAGTGTACTTCCAAATACAATCAGGTTACCCCATGGCCACTCACCTGCACATTGATCGGCAGCTGTGTGGAGCATCTCCCCCTGTATCTCGGTATTTGCCTGGTTTCTCCAGTTGGTTCTTGGCTTGCCCACCCCTCGTTGACGCACTGCTTTGGGACATCCCTATGCTCAAGAAGAAGAAGAAGCGGTGTCCGTCAATGAACGTAAGAAACAGGATTTTTTGTTACTCACTATAGAATCTCTTTCTCTGAGTTCGACAGACTCAGCACCCACCCCTCTATTGTATTTTGTATTTCTTTTTGTTTACAAAGATTTTATTAGTTTTTATGAAATAGGCTGCAAAGACAACATTACAGCATCAAGTAACATATGAAACAGAAACAATGCACATCTGTAATATACATTCCAAAAAGGTACAATCATGAAAGGCATAAAAATGAAGTGTATGAGCAAGATAGGTAAGAGGGTAGGCAGAACAATAATGGCACCAACAGAAAAACACGATCAATTGAATCATAAATATTTATTATTCAGATAGTAAATATCTGAGTTTTCCAAACCTCCACTTTCTGTCAAATAACTGTATCCTATCCAGTAACATATAATGAATTCTCTCCATGAGCATCACTGCATCAACTCTCCGCAAAACCGAGGGCAGTGGCACCGTGGGTGGCCTCCAGTGCAGGGCAATGGCCCACAGAACAGAAACACATATGGTATGGATTAGCCTCATAGCCCCCATCTGTATTCCCACGATGCGAGCTCCCAACAGGCAAGACTGCATAGACATATGCACAGGTGCATCTGCCACAGCAGAGGCCACTTCATAGACTTTGTGCCATACCAACGAAAGGCTTGGGCAAGCCCAAAATGTGTGCAACAAGGTACCAGCTAGGCCACAACCTCAGAAACACAGGTGGGACGTCCCTGGAAACATGACACTCAGCCTAGAAGGGGTATATAATACCAGTGGGTTAGTACTTTGAGGGCCGTCTCCCGAACAGAACGTGAAATAGAGCTCTTACGTATACTATCCACCATGGAGTCCCAATCCTCTTCAGAAAAAGTGACACTACTATCCGCCTTCCATTTCTGTCTATATAATGGGGGTGAGGAATAGATAGTTACCGAGAAAAGACGATACAAATCCGAAATAAGACTCCCGCCCCTAGGAGAGTCACGGCTAGTACGTTCGAAAAAAGTAATTTGGGACGAAGGTGTCAAATCAAAATGTGTATGAAAAAAATGTCTAATTTGCCTATAACGATAGTATTCCTGGAGCGGGATATCAAAAAGTGTACGTAGCATCTCAAAAGTGATATAGGACCCTCCACTTTGAAAATCAGATAACCTGGGATAGAAGATATAAGATTTAATTTAAATTTATAATGGGACCAAAGCATCAGTGAGTGGGCAACAATAGAATTATGGGACAACAACATGCGAGGGGGAATTTTTGTCCATAAAATACCCGGTAAATAGAACGGACGTATAGATTGAGATTCAAATCTGGTCTAAGAGATTTGGAAGTTAATAGTCGCCCATTGCGATAGTTGTGCGAAGCGGTCCGACAGGTAATAGAAATTGGGAAGACCAAAGCCTCCCACCCTTTGCGATGGGTAAAGGATTGATGAAGTGAAACAAGGACATAACATTATTAATCACGCGTTGAAAACGATCTAGAAACGTTTTCGGGGCTGAGATTGGGAGTGCTCAAAACGAGTACAATAATTTCGGCAAAACATTCATCTTCACTGCCGTGACTCTGCCTAAAAATGAGAGGGTATCCATGCCAGATCTTTAACAAAGTAGAAAGGCGTGACCCACATGGCGGGTAATTAACTGCAAATATTCTTGAATAGCTGGGAGTAAGATATACACCCAGATAGGAGATCCGATTTGTGGCCTAACGAAATGGGAACGAGCTGCAGAGAGATTCGCCCAGGGAACCAGTAACATTAGTAGGCATAACCACTGATTTGGTAAAATTTACAGTGAGGCCTGATATGGATGCAAACTCATTCAATAATGTGTATAAATTCAGCAGTAATATTAATGGGTTAGTAAGGAAAAGTATGACATCTCCATACATACATAATTTAAATTGCAATACCAAGAGGGGATACCCTGAGATGTTCGGGTGTGTTCTGATAGCAATCGCCAAGGGTTCCAAAATTAGCGCAAATAGTAAAGGTGACAGTGGACATCCCTGACGGGTGCCCCTGCCCAACGTAAAAAATTCCAAATTGCAGCCAGGGAGTCCAATGTTTGGGGGGAGGCATACAAAGCATGCACCCTGGATTGAAATTTGTCATGGAAGCCCATCTTCTGCAACAGTGAGAACATATAGGGTCAGAGGACACTATTAAAGGCTTTATTACTGTCCAGGCTTAGTAACAACACTTCTTTAGAATGTAAGTAAGCATCTTGAATAACATTAAGTGTGAGATGTATATTATCTGTGATAAGTCTATCTGGAATAAAACCCCATTGGTCAGGTGAGACTAAGGAGGAAATAATAGGGGCCAGTCTGTTTCCCAAAATACGACTAAATATTTTAGGGTCGTTGTTCATCACTGAGATGGGTCTATAGTTTTGATGTAAATTATGATCTTTTAGAGGCTTAGTTAGTAGGGACATGTTAGCCAACAGCATCTCCTCAGGGAGCTTTCCGCCCTGCAAAGTATTATTGAACAATGACCGCAAATAAGGAGCCAACACAGGGGCAAAGTGTTTATAATAACTAGCCGTAAACCCATCTGGGCCCGGTGCTGTGGAAGTTCGCAGTGCACTAATCGCACAAGTTATTTTCTCCAGGGTACATGGGGCATTAAGGAAGCTTGTCTGAGAGGGTGTGAGCAGGGAGGGGCTGAGAATCAAGCCATGAGCCATCTGGAGGGGTGGAGGTAGTTTGTGGGGGAGCTAATAGGGTGGAATTAAATTGTTCAAAAATACCCAATACTTCATGAGGTAAAGAGGAGATAGAACCATTCTTAATACACAACCTATATATATATGTGGGGGCTGTATAGAATGGTTCAATTTTTTTGCAAACATAGTAGACGCTGAGTTACTATGTAATAAAAAAGAGGCCTTAGACCACCGTAAAGCTTTTTCTGTTCTCTGGGATAGTAATGTATTCAGTTATAACCACTTTTGCTATATCAGCTTTTTGTTAAGGAGAGAAGGATTGCCAACATGAGTTCTATAGTGCGTTTCTAATTCCTGGGTAAGTTGCTGAATTTGTTTCCACCACTCCCAGTTTCTAGATGATGCCATGCATATAAGGTGGCCTCGTAGGACCGCCTTATGGGTCACCCACAGAGTAGCTGGGGAAATATCAGGGGTGGCGTTCAGCTGAAAGTATTCTTGGATTGAAGTAACTACTTCCTGACTAGAGTTAACATCAGTAAGCATAGCATCGTTTAATCTCCAGGAGTAGGGGGTAGGTGCTAGACCTATGAAAGTAATAGAGAGTGCTACTATGTTATGATCCGACCAAGAGCATATATGTATACATGCCTTCCTGGAGTTGGCTAGCAGTATGGGGGAGCAATAGATATAATCCAGCCTAGCATAAGAGTTGTGGGTGGGAGTAAAATGAATAATCCCTCGCTCCCACATTATGTGCCCTCCAGGAGTCTATCAATTGGAAAGTTTCTAGTTTTTTTAGTGAGGGATTTTGGAAAAGCCGGGGAGGAAGGTGAGGATGAACTTCTGTCTAGAAGGGGGTTAGCTACCAAATTAAAGTCACCTCCCACCAATAAATGGGGGGATAAGAACTTATCCAGAACTGTGAAAAAGTGTGAAAAAAAGGATGCTTGTGCCACATTAAGTGCATAAACATTGGCTATCGTAAGTGCACGACCCCAAAGAGTACCTTTTAAGAATGGTAAATCTACTTTCAGGATCCCAGTAAACATGTTGAACATCAAAGGGGAACGAATTGTGGAGAAAAATTGCTACACCTCTACTTTTGGTAGAGTGTAAGGTGTAAAACCACTGCTTATAGAATTTGGAAAATGTGGGATGTTTAGCGGCTGCAAAATGGGTTTCCTGTAACAAAATAATCTTTACCTCTAGGCGTCTATACTGGAGGAAGGCCGTTTTACACTTGTTTGGGGAATTAAAACCCTGGACATTATGTGAGATGCAATGAACCACCATGGCAAAAATAAATAGTATCAGTCAGCATAATTATAACCATCTGAAAAATAGCAAAAAAAGATTGACTAATCAGTAGAGCATCTAGATCTGCATCGTGTAAGAAAAAGTCTGTCCGTATCGTTTTATGAAACATCCCAGTCCCAAAATTGAGGCCAGCATTTCCACAAAATTCTGTATGACTACCATCTTGTACCAAAGTTATCAGAAAAACAAGAACATAAAACAGTAGAAGTAGGGCTCTAGGAGCCCTTATAACCACAATAGACCATGGATCAGGTAGGCTAGCTGCCTTTCCTGAAAGGAAATAGAAACTTAACATCAAAGGGCCAACCAGGCCCAAGCCCCGCCCCAGGAAGCGGAGCGGCCACTCCACGTTTGGGCAGTGACATCTCCGGCCAAGCTTGGTGACAGGGTGAGGTCACGTGTCAAGAAATCACATGAAATCGGCATACGGGCTGTAAATAAATGGTTCTAAGACCCATGCAAGGAAACATTTTTTGCACGTCCAACTGACTAAGGGATTAATCAAAGTTAACAAACACATATGAATGTGATAAAGTCGCAGCATGTCTCAACATCTTATCAATATAATGAGTTATATGGAAATGAGCAAAGACCCTTTCGATCTTGTCTGACTCTCCTTCTTTCCCTTCGTGGAGATGGAGTGTTCCAGATAGGAGATGCCTGAGGGGTGGGGGGTGGACGTTGAGGTGAAGGAGCGTCCGCCAGGCCTAATTTAACCAGAATTTCTTGTCCCTCGAGAGGAGATGTGGTGTGTATGTGCTGCCATTGTGTGGAACTATCAACCTAAAGGGAAAGCCCCACTTGTAGTGGATGCGAGCCAAGAAAAGGACAGATGTGATTTCTTTCATTTTTCTGCGCTTCTCCAATGTAGTGGGTGAGATATCCGGAAAGACTTGCAGAGTTGAACCTTCAAAAGAAATCGTGGTGGTATTACGAGCAGCCCTGAGTATGTCTTCTTTGGTCATGAAATCTTTCATACGCAGAACAATGTCCCAAAGCGGTTTATCGTTCGGGGGTTTTGAGCGTAGAGCTCTATGGATACGGTCGCATGCAAAGGATCTAGGATCATGGTCCGGAAGAAGGGACTTAAACAATTTAGATATACAGTCAGGTCCATAAATATTGGGACATCGACACAATTCTAACATTTTTGGCTCTATACACCACCACCATGGATTTGAAATGAAACGAACAAGATGTACTTAAACTGCAGACTGTCAGCTTTAATTTGAGGGTATTTATATCCAAATCAGGTGAACGGTGTAGGAATTACAACAGTTTGCATATGTGCCTCCCACTTGTTAAGGGACCAAAAGTAATGGGACAATTGGCTTCTCAGCTGTTCCATGGCCAGGTGTGTTATTCCCTCATTATCCCAATTACAATGAGCAGATAAAAGGTCCAGAGTTCATTTCAAGTGTGCTATTTGCATTTGGAATCTGTTGCTGTCAACTCTCAAGATGAGATCCAAAGAGCTGTCACTATCAGTGAAGCAAGCCATCATTAGGCTGAAAAAACAAAACAAACCCATCAGAGAGATAGCAAAAACATTAGGCGTGGCCAAAACAACCGTTTGGAACATTCTTAAAAAGAAGGAACGCACCAGTGAGCTCAGCAACACCAAAAGACCCGGAAGACCACAGAAAACAACTGTGGTGGATGACCGAAGAATTCTTTCCCTGGTGAAGAAAACACCCTTCACAACAGTTGGCCAGATCAAGAACACTCTCCAGGAGGTAGGTGTATGTGTGTCAAAGTCAACAATCAAGATAAGACTTCACTGGAGTGAATACAGAGGGTTCACCACAAGATGTAAACCATTGGTGAGCCTCAAAAACAGGAAGGCCAGATTAGAGTTTGCCAAACGACATCTAAAAAAACCTTCACAGTTCTGGAACAACATCCTATGGACAGATGAGATCAAGATCAACTTGTACCAGAGTGATGGGAAGAGAAGAGTATGGAGAAGGAAAGGAACTGCTCATGATCCTAAGCATACCACCTCATCAGTGAAGCATGGTGGTGGTAGTGTCATGGCGTGGGAATGTATGGCTGCCAACGGAACTGGTTCTCTTGTATTTATTGATGATGTGACTGCTGACAAAAGCAGCAGGATGAATTCTGAAGTGCTTTGGGCAATATTATCTGCTGATATTCAGCCAAATGTTTCAGGACTCATTGGACGCCGCTTCACAGTGCAGATGGACAATGACCCAAAGCATACTGCAAAAGCAACCAAAGAGTTTTTTAAGGGAAAGAAATGGAATGTTATGCAATGGCCAAGTCAATCACCTGACCTGAATCCGATTGAGCATGAATTTCACTTGCTGAAGACAAAACTGAAGGGAAAATGCCCCAAGAACAAGCAGGAACTGATGACAGGTGCAGTAGAGGCCTGGCAGAGCATCACCAGGGATGAAACCCAGCGTCTGGTGATGTCTATGCATTCCAGACTTCAGGCTGTAATTGACTGCAAAGGATTTGCAACCAAGTATTAAAAAGTGAAAGTTTGATTTATGATTATTCTGTCCCATTACATTTGGTCCCTCAACAAGTGGGAGGCACATATGCAAACTGTTGTAATTCCTACACCGTTCACCTGATTTGGATGTAAATACCCTCAAATTAAAGCTGACAGTCTGCAGTTAAAACACACCTTGTTCATTTATTTTCAAATCCATTGTGGTGGTGTATGGAGCCAAAAATGTTAGAATTGTGTAAATGTCCCAATATTTATGGACCTGGCTGTAGCTTGTGAAAGATCAGTCACAGTTTCCGGAACTCCCCGATGCGCAGATTATTCCTGCGACTGCGATTATCGAGGTCCTATACTTGTGCCTGCAACTGTGTAAATGCCATTTGTAAGTGGTCATGATCTTTGGAGAGCTCGCTATAAGCCAAGCTAAGCTCATCGTGTTTGGTTTCTAAACGGTCGGGACTTGAGCCCAAACCAGCTATTTCCTCAGAGAGGACGTTTGTACTCTTGTGGAGTTTTGATTGGAATTTAGCGGCCAACTTGGTGTACATAGTCTCCAAACAAGATTCTAAGTCCCCCTGTGTAAGATGCCGTGCACACTCACCGTCCTGTGCAGATGAATGAGCTGCAGTATCCTGTACAAGGTGGGATGGGGATGCTCGGTCAGAATTATCTTGAGACATGCTGCAAATTTCCTGCGACTTCAGTAAGTACGTTGTAAGGGATTTTTGAGCATTACCCTTTTCTTTTTAGTAGACGGCATGCAGGAAGTCTCCTTTGGGTGATCAACTGAAAATTATATAGCCTAAAGTACGAATAACCCGAGGGAACCTATACAGCCCGATGCAGATATAAGGATGCGGCTACATAGGTGTGATTAAATAACGCAGCACAGTCTGTATAGTGTAAAAATATACGCTGTAAGGGAAGAGATAATATTTATAAACTTTAAGTATATGATCCCAATAAAGGCCAGGTACCCAGATGCAGGCCTCGGACTGTGTTGGAACGCCAACAGGCGCAGGTGCTGTTATAATGCAGACTCCCTGGGGTACTGGTTTAGGGCTTTCCAGAGGGGGTGCAGGAAGCACCACTTCTTATCCCCCAGGTGGCTGTCCATCCTCCACAGCAGGATTTTAGGCCCAGCAAGGGCCATTTTACAGCTCCTTTTAAGGGAGGGCGTTCGAGGCCGTAATTATAGGCCACAGTCCCCTGGGTCCGGGTGAGGGGGGGGGGGCCCGATGGCCGCCCGTAACCCTCCCCTACCACAGATGGCACTCATGTGTCCTTTGTGTGGACGCGAGCCCAGCTGCAAACGAGGCCTCACTAGTCTGCAACAGGCCGCGATGGTCCGGTGCCGTGGAGAGGAGCCAAAACCAATCAGCTCCCCTCCGCTGAATAATAGCAGGGACAGCGGGACCTCCGGTGTGTGCTGTCATTCCGCTGCCGCCAGGATGGCAGCGGATTAGATGGAGAGGCGACGGAGCTACGGATTTTGTGGCCGCTCCAGTCGCCATCTTGTAAACGCCCCTGTAGTTTGCATTTCTAACTGCTTGGTGTCCAACTGGTTTGCCTATAGCAGAGAAGGGGGTTTATACCAGCTAGGACTGCCCACAGGCAGTGCTCTGTTCTTCTTTTTTTTTTTTTTCTGTCTAGTGTCCTACTCCTGTAGGTGGCGATATAACCCAATCCTCAAGAACAAGAAGACGCTGTGTCCGTCAATGAACTCAGAGAAAGGGATTTTACGGTGAATAACAAAATAAAAATCAGTTTTTATATAAAATTACAATATATAGATCAGACCAAAATGAGAGACAAATGAGGGAAGAGGAATCAGGGACAGTCCCTTGAATTCAGAAAGTTGGGAGCTATGCAGCAGTGTCCCCAGAGTTATTCCTCTTATATCAGGGTCCCAAGAGTCACCCCCCTTACATCGGGATCCCCAGAGTTGCTCCTCGCAATTACATCGGTTTCTTCAGAGTTACATCAGTGTTTTGTTGGAGAGGATACCTAAAATGTGACTTGTAACTTATGGAAAAATCAGTGAGTGAATCTCACAAGCACTTCCCTGATCTCACCAAATGTTTTCCCTTTCTACCTTCTGTCTGTTTCTTTTTCCTCCTTCTCCGCTTCATACCCCACACAGGTATCCCTTATTTGGGACAACTTGCATCTGCAGGGATTATTGTGCGCCCCGCTAAGGTATCTATAGTTCCCCAATATATGCAGTGCCCCCCTACTCGCCACAAATTTTTCTGGCCATGCAGCTCCCCCTCAAATGTTTTATACACATCCTTCAGCTAGAATAGCACCTGTGTTTATTTGTATACTGTATCTCTTTAACATTCATTGTCAGCTACTTGATGTGATAATAATTTCACTTGGCCACATCATATAAGTAGAGGGATCATTTGTACTTCTGACTATCTTGCAAATATGCAAATGTTTATCAATTTCATTTGGGATGTATCCTTATTGGCCTAATAACACTCTATGATTTATTTTGTTTGGATTGTTCCGCAATTCTGTACTATACTTGTCTCCTTGTTGTTGTTGTTGTGTTTTTTTTTTTTGTTTTTTTTTAAAGATACATTTGAACAAGAATCAGCTATGACATTAGCCTGGTGGCGTCACATTCTATAGCATGCAGTGACAGAGGAAACTTGGTTGTAGTATGCCTTCATCCATAGCTAGCCAGTCTCTGAGACTCCTTTGTATCACACCTTTTTGGCCTCATGTATTTCTGTGAAAAATTGGACAAGTGATTTCAAAGGTCTGGTAAGGAGATCCACAGTGGCATGTTTATTCTTTAAAGGGACAACACAAATTCTTCGATTTTGGGATGTATTAAACAAAAACATAAAATCAAGATTTCACCTTTCTAACATCCGGAAGTACCAGATGACCCCGGAAGTGTACCGCAAGCGGTTCAGGTCCATGCAAAAGGGACCTGTGGACTCTTACACGGATGTGGCGAGTCGCTTACGCACCACATTCGACAGTGGGCTAAAGGACTGAAAGCTGACTCCTACGAGTCTTTAGAAGATCTCATGATACGAGATCAGCTCCTGCATATCTGCCCGGCAGACGTCAGACAGTTTGTCTTAGAAAGAGAACCAGCCTCTGCTAAAGCTGCAGCCGATTTGGCAGATACCTTTGTCCACACGCGGGTGCCTGACCCTTGCAAGGCTCCTCTAAATGGCTGGAAAGGAGGGAAATCACCCCTAGCAACCTCTCCTACACCGGGGAGTCAAGATTCCCCTCCGCCCACACCTGCAGTACTTGGAGCCAAGCCATTCCTGCCTAACAACTACAGATGTTTCACCTGTGGGAAAGCCGGACATCTCAGGACACAGTGTCCTGAGCAGAAGCAGATGACATCATCTGGCCAGCCGGCCAGCAACTCTTCTTCCGTGCTGTTTGTCCGCAGGAAGATGCGGGTAACCCCCATCAACTTGCAGCCAGTCGCTGTGGGCAACCGGTTTGTAACTGGTTTCCGGGACACCGGAGCAGAAGTCACCTTGATCCGGCCAGAGGTGATTAAGCCAAGGAACCTCATCCCAGGAAAGTTCCTTACCCTCATAGGAGGTGGGGGGACCCGTTCACGCATATCCTGTGCAAAAGTATTCCTTGATTGGGGTGCGGAAAGGGGGATGAGGGAGGTGGGGGTCTTGGATGAAATTCCCACACCTGTTTTGTTGGGTGTCGATTTGGGTACTCTTGTGTCCTATTACGCCCCTACCGAGAATACCCGGAAGGCCCCCCTGGAACTCTCTGGATATGCCAAGGTACTGTGTGCAGATGTTGGGGTAATGTCTGGGCAACCTGTGGATGGACAGAGGGAGGGGGCTGGGGATGGAGTGGGGCTACAGGATTCTCCATTAGCTGGAGAAGAAGAAATCCCCTTGTCTGAGGAGGTATCGTACTCATGTGTCATGGACATTAGAAACGTACCTGTTGATAATGATGACGATGAAGCTGATATTGATAATGTTGATGATAATGTTGATACGGTCAATGATAGTGATGATAATGATGACGATGATGCTGATTTTGATAATGTCAATCACGTTGATGATAATGTTGGTAATGCTAACGATGATGTTGGCCATGAGGATAAAAATGATGCATTTTCATTGTTGGTGGTCACCCACAGTGCTGTGAAGGGGGCAGAGGTACAATCTCTGGGGGCTAAGCAAAGGGATGGTCTAGATAGGCCTGTTCCTTGCCCAGGCCCCGAGGATTCTCCCTTGATGAGCGCTCAGCCATTGTCCGGGCATGGTACTGGACAGCCGGCTGGGACTTGTAGTTCTATGTGTAAGGCAGCACTGGAAAGCAATTCACACATGGACCTCAGCAGGCAGATAACTGTGAGCTTCTCTGCTGAGAAGGGTAAACAAAGGCCTTACAGGGAGACTGAAAGCATGTCATATGATCTGACCTGTCCTGGTGTGTCACCAGGCAGGAAAACGTGTCCTAGGCAGTGACAGCACACCTGGATTGGACGTGCGAGGGGCCTCATTGGAGTTGATCAGCGGATCTCAGAGGGGGCTGCAGCCTTCAACTCCAATCACCTCTCCGTTCCATTTAGGTACAGAAGCTGCTGGCAATGCTTGTGATAGATGGTGTCAGAGTTCAGGAAAACCCGGGGAGAGCTCACCGTGCTGTTCATGAGTTGGACGGCAGAGTGTATCTCTCCCTAATGCCTTCAGCCAACCTCATCTCACAAGAGGTGCAGACTGAATGGGCCAAAGAGACAGAGGGCATGGCGCCGTCAAGAATCTAGGGGTCAGCTAGAGTCTGGGCATCCCCGGTAGTCTCGGTCCCCAAACAGGATCAAATGACCAGACTTTGTGAGGACCTTGGAAAACTGAGTGCCAGCCCTGTGGTTGTGGCCTACCCCATGCCCAGGAGCCATGAGGTACTGAAGCCCCCGGAAGGTGCCCGCTGTTTAACCATTATGGACCTGAGCAGAGGGTCTGGGCCACCATCTCTAAACCAGGAGCCTCAGGACGAGTCAGCCTTCACCACCCCTTGTGGCTTGCCTGACTTTCTGGGAAAGCTACTTGGGTTTGAGAACGCACCAACCACCTCCCCAGGGGTCAGGAGTGGCCTACAATGTGGAATGGAACTGGGTGCAGTTGCCCACTTTAGGGGCCTTGTGGTGTTCGGCCCTGTCTGGGAAGAGCAACTCGGGCCCCTGTCACTAGTCAGGAACAAACTGCCCGTGCCTAGTCTGACAGTGGAGAATGGTAACTGTCAGAGGGGCATGTCAGTGGTTCAGCTTTGGGAACCACCGGTAGGAAGAGACACCCAGAGGTCTGGGAATGGGGAGACTGAGGCAAGTATGGCCTGGCCAACTCCCCAGGCCAAGAAGCAGGTTTCATTAGTCTTGGATGCAGCTGGCTATGGTAAGACGCCTGGGTGCAACTATCATGGCTCAGCTGGACCCGTGACTGACCTAGCAGACAGGAAACTGATGGAACTGGTGTCCTGGATGCAAGCAGGTAAAGAGGACTGTTCATCTTGGATGAAGGTACCTGTGGCCCCATCCAGGCAGCGATTTCCAGAATTCGGCTGTCCGGTTCCGGTGCACACAGGCGCCACTACCTTCGGGTCAGATGTAGTCCTGGTTCAGAGGAAGGAGATGGGAGAGGGAAAGCTCACTCTCTACCTCGACAAAAAGCTATATCTCAATATGTTAGCAGATGACACCCCTGAGCCGAAGTGTTTTGTGAACAGGTGGGCACCCTGGCAGTCGCCACGATATCCGGATAGTCACAGCCGACTGGTGCTCCCCCGTGACCACTCACTTGGTCGGCACAACAGAAGGAGCCTGGTTCTCCCGCAGCCTGTCAACCCAAGGTGAACCTCTGGGCAGAGGTCAGCTGCGTCAGGAGGGAAATTGTAGTTCCCTCCCATGCAACCACCTGAGGGGGGAGGTGTCACAGTCGTGCATACAAGAGCCAGGCAGGGCTCTCACTGCGTTAAGAAGTCTTTATGTATCCCCTCATTCCTCCTCCTTCAGGAATGCGTTCAGTGTAGCTGTCTATGCCATCCTTTTCCTAAATAAGGCAATAGGCTTGTCTGTTGTAAGACGATACCAATTGCTTTTTGTAGAAAAGAAGCTGTTATGCTTTGTGTGTAGTTAGAGGACTGTCTGCGTTTTAACATCTAGCAGACCGAGAGAAAGGGGAATCGCGCGGTACGAACAAAACTGAGTGCGAGACCAGAAATCCCTTTTTAGCTCATCAGACTTGAAACTGCTTAACCCCAAGCATTTATTTGGCAAGTACTTATTTACCTAAACTTCTTTCTGTTATCTGTTTGCTGTGCTGTTGTATATTTATATATATATTGTTTACATCTTTTTCTGTAAATATTTCTACTGCACCCTTTTTGACCTTTTTAGTAATAAATCTTACTTTCTGAAAGTGTTGAATTGTTTCTATAGTTCTTGAATGTAACTTACGAATCCCTGCCGCTGAAGATCGCTACTATGATTGTTTAACCCTCTGTATAACCTCTGTGGAGATAGCGGGATATCAACGATTAACCAATCATCCTAGTGTATTGCTGATATTGCCGAGTTTCCTCTTTCTCTGTACAGAAAGGAAGTGATGGCAGTGTGAAGGGTTAATTGCGTAATTAACCTGACCCAGTAACAATCGCGTCCAGGCTGCAGGTACACAGATTGTAGTCCATTAGCTGGAAAATCGGCATGCAGGGTTCAGCTAGGCGGGGCATTGTTACGCACGTGACATCACGGTTTTAGATTGGCTAGTCCTTCGGTCACGAGTTTGGTGAGAAGGTCTGGGGTCTGACGCCGCGCCCGTCACACACTGTGCTTCATTAAGTCCAGGGTCAACGCAGCTATCTACCAGGAGATTTTGGAGCACTTCATGCTTCCTTCCGCAGACGAGCTTTATGGGGATGCTGACTTCATTTTCCAGCAGGACTTGGCACCTGCCCTCACTGCCAAAAGTACCAAAACCTGGTTCAGTGGCCATGGGATTACTTTGCTTGATTGGTGAGCAAACTCGCCTGACCTGAACCCCCCATAGAGAATCTATGGGGTATTGCCAAGAGAAAGATAAGAAACATGAGACCGAACAATGCAGAAGAGCTGAAGGCCGCTATTGAAGCATCCTGGTCTTCCATTACACCTTAGCAGTGCCACAGGCTGATAGCTTCCATGCCACACCGCATCGAGGCAGTAATTGCTACAAAAGGGGCCTAAACCAAGTACTGAGTACATATGCATGCTTATACTTTTCAGAGGTCCGATATTGTTCTATGTACAATCCTTGTTTTATTGATTGCATGTAATATTCTAATTTTCTGAGATTGTAGATTTGGGGTTTTCATAAGCTGTAAGCCATAATCATCACAATTATGACAAATCACGGCTTGAACTATCTTGCTTTGCATGTAATGAGTCTATCTGATATATTAGTTTCACCTTGTAAGTTGCATTGCTGAAATAAATGAACTTTTGCACGATATTCTAATTTTTCGAGTTTCACCTGTATGTTGTACAACAGCCCAATGTTGGTGACCACTCATTCTTAACTGAAAGCAGTATACAGTGCTGCAGTGTTATTTGATCCATCTGCCAGTCTGCGAATGTCTACAAGCAGACTTAATAGACACACAGTGATTTTTCACTGTTATGAATGTGCGATCAGCACTGCTTGTTAATTTATAATAGTATAAAAGTTGTGGCTCTGTTTATTATATTTGCAACTACTTGTACACACAAAGAGCAGAAGCTTTCTTTCTATCCCTTTAAGAATATGTTATGAATAAACAAACAGCACTGATTGTTCATTCATAATAGGAACAGATCACTCAGATTAAAGGGGGCATAGCTCTGTGCTGGCTTTTCCCCCCAAAGGAATGCCCACAATTTAGGCTTCAAAAGGGGATGGAACTGCAGCTAAAATATAGAGGTATTTTTAGGAGGCTATGCACTTGGTCCCCTGGTGGAGAGTTAAATAAATTAATTCATGATTGTTCTTCTTTAACCCCTTGCTGCCACGTACACGCGCGCGCGCGCGTCCTAGATCTTGTACTAATGATCGGAAACTGGAAAGCTTGGTTTTTGATCACCTGATTGTTGTGATAGCCTCTGATTAGCACTTTAAAGCCCGCCTCATGTATGCTTTCTCCTCCTGAAGAGAAAAATAGAAAGATATTTTTCATCTTTCTCTCCTTGTTACAGAAACAGTTGAGTACTGACGTGATATTTTTTTTATTTTATTTATTTGCACCAACATACAATTTTGAGGACAAGCTTTCGGGGTATGTCCCCTTCTTCAATGTCCAAGCAGTACTATTACAAAGTTTTACCAGAATGTTAGAAGAGATGTGGAAACTGTGCAACCAAATCAATCCATCAAAAAGTGTCAGACACTCAAAAGGGATCTTCAATATCTCCGGATCATACAGCTGTACCTCTAGTAATGTTGTGTACCTTATCCAGTGCAGAAAATGTAGCAAAGGATCTTATGTTGGCGAAACAGGACAGAAGTTGCAAACAAGGATGAATTTGCACAGACATACCATCAAGGATTATAAAGAAGATGACTTTTGCACACCTGTGGGACACTATTTCACACAAACAGACCACATTATGGAAGACCTCAATGCAGGGGCGGACTGACCACTCATGGGGCCCCCGGGCAATAGGGGATCATGGGGCCTCTTTGTCCTTGCCCAAACTCAAAAAAGCATATGAAATAGGTACCAGGGGCATCTCATGGGGCCCCCTACTGATCCAGGGCCCTTGGGCAGTGCCCAAGTTTCCAAATGGTCAGTCCGCCCCTGCCTCAATGTTTTAGTTCTTAAAGGAAATTTAAAATCCATTCAGGAAAGAAAAACTTTTGAACTAAGAATGATAACTCTATTTGACACAAGAGATAACGGCCTTAATTTGGACATGGGATTCCTCAATCATTATCCAACATTTTTATGACTCCCTCTGTGAGTGTTGTGTCCCCCCCCTTCCCCCCCAGTCTTTGCTATTGCTTTGCGGTGTCTTATCTCTAGTCTAACCCTATGCTTGTTTTTCTTTCTGCCTTTTTTTTTTTCTCCCATCCCCCACATTTCTTCTAAAATTCTGCTAAAACTTTGTAATAGTACTGCTTTGACCTTGAAGAAGGGGACAGGAATGCTCGACAGTGTTTTCTCAACAAAATAAAGCATGGAGACATGGATGATTGGGGGAGTTTGCTTTGTATATTATCAGTGAAAAAATAACATTACTGGTTTGGGGTGCTTAGATGCAGTGTAGTTCCACTTTAAATTAGTGTCAGTGTGTTTTAGGTAGGATAAAAAAAAGCAAAATGGAAGACCCAGATCATTTACTATTCTTCCTTCAGTTGGTTAAGATTGCAGATAAAGAAATTCTCCAGGTCATTAACCACTTGCAGACCGCAAATAGCCGAATGTCGTCCTCCCAGAATGCACCCTCCCTCACACCCCCAGGAGTGCACACCTGGTGATCTCCATGATTGCTGTGTCCTACGGACACAGCTGATCGCATGGTGTGGTAAAAGGCCAATCACAGCGGCCTTTTACCACGTGATCAGCCATGTCCAATGACACAGCTGATCACCAGCAAATGCAGTTGCCAATTATCGGCTGCACTTTCCTCACGCTGTCACAGTGGGAGGAAAGTACTGCCGATAACCGGCAATTGTCAGAGGAAGGATCAGCACCGATCATCAGAGCACTGATGATCAGTGCCACCCACCAGTGCCCAGCAGTGCCACCCACCAGTGCCGTCAGTCATTGCCCATCATTGTTGCATATCAGTGCTGCCTATCAGTGCAGCCTCATCAACGCACATCAGTGAATGAAAAATTACCTGTTTGCAAAATTTTATAATAGAAGCAGAAAAAAAGAAACTTTTTTTTTTAATTTTTTTAAATTTTTTTGTTTTATAGCACAAAAAGTAAAGCACCCAGCAGCGAGTAAATACCACCAAAAGAAAGCTCTATTTGTGTGAAATAAATGATAAAAATGTAATATGGGTACAATGCTTCATGACCGCACAATTGTCATTCAAAGTGCGACAACACTGAAAACTGAAAATTGACCTGGGCACGAAGGGGGTATAAGTGCCTGGTAGGCAAGATAAACACGAAGTTGTATTTGGCACCTAGACCAGATGGTTTTTCAATGGTATACTATCAAACAATTGCTCTAACCCTGGCCTCTCACTTGGAGTAGTCCTTCAACTCCCTGGATGCCAGACATAGTCTTGATCCCCAAACCAGACAAAGTCCGATATCTTTGATTAACAATGACCTCAAGCTGTTGACCAAAATTTTAGCTAACTGACTTGTTTCCTTCGTTAATAACTATGTCTGTAAAGACCATGTGAGATAAATTCCCGGTAGACAGGGCCCTGACCAAGTTAGATGTGCTTTTAACCTCATTACTGCAATCGGGGTGGGCTAGGGGACAACCCCAGGCAGGTATGCTGTTCTCTTTTGCACTCCAAAACTGTTTACTGGCAGTACCATTTTTTTTTAAATATTGTCCATTTTTATTAAGGGCCAGTGCCCATTTTTTAAAACAACGTAGTTACAACACAGCACTTTCAATGAAAAATATGCATAGATAAACAGCATGGTAGTCTGCACAATTCAAAAAATCGCTGAATTATTTGTCAAACATGTTACCTGGAAAAGTGTCTAGGCTATATAACGTGTGTGGGGTGGGGGGGGGGGAGAGGGAAAGAGGAAGGAAGTCTACCAAAGGGGGAATGATCCCATAGTTCCCAAATAGATTTCAGAGATCGCTCTTAAAAGATCATTTAGCGTGGGAACATCAACTGATTTCCAGAGTCGTGGTATCACCCTTCTAGCGGACGTCAGAATATGCATTCCCAACCTTTTCGATTGCTAAAGGGTAACCCCAAAAGTTAGTGTAGCAGGTCCATGGGTAGGATAACATTGAGTACTTGTTCCAATACCTTTCTAACTGTAGCCCAATAACCCACAATCTGTGGAGAAAACCAAAAAATGTGTGCCAATGTACCTACTCCTTCCATGCATCTCCAGCACTTGTCAAACAGATTCGGGTTGACCGCATGGAGCATTACAGGGGTCTTGAACCGATGCATCAATATTTTATATAAGTTTTCTTTATATACAACACGAGAGGTCTTAGCAACAGAATCCCATATAACCTGCCAACATTTCAAAGAAATTGAGCATTGGAGTTCATCCTCCCATCTCTTCATATAACAGTGAGGCCTCTCAACAAGAGAGTCGTTATTGAGAAGCAGTTTATATAGAGAGGTGATAAGATGTTGGGAGGGACCTTTAATAGCTATCCTCTTGAAATCTGTGGAGCGATCCAGCGTTAATGTGGAATTCAAGGAGTGGAAAAAATTACAAAACTGTAAATAGGTGTATCTAGCCAATACAGGTATTGTGGATTTCCCCGCCCTAATCTCCTCAAATGACTGAATTCTGCGTGAGACAGGTTTGATCAGATGACGGAGTTGAAATATCCCATTAAGTGCCTAAGGGCTCATCTGTGGTTATGACAGACTATCTGGGAGCTCTGGATTATAAAAAATATTTAACAATGGAGAGCACATAGACAGTAACTGCTGAGTTTTCACACAAGTTGACCAAACTTTCAGGGTAAATTTCATAGATTCCAGCAAAGGGGAGGGGGGAGGAGATAGAGGCGATGTATAATGAAAAGGGCGTAATAATGAACATGTGTGGATTGGATAAATATAACCTAATTCAATCTGTGCCCATCTATTCTGAGGTTTTTGGGTGAACTATGATAGCATTTGTCTCAGGTGATAGTAATTAATAATATCTGGTACCCCCAAGCCTCAGTTATTTCTAGATGACAAAAGAACCGTTATAGCAATTCTGGGCTTTCTAGCATGCCAAATAAATCTACGAAATGCTCGTTGTAGGGTTTGCAGTTGAGAATGAAGGATTGTGATTTGTAGAGTCTTAAAAAGGTAAAGTAGCTTTGGCAAAATTTTACATCTTTAAGACATTTACTCTACCTAGAAAAGATATCTTATAAGAATCTCACTGATTTAGAAGAGCATACATTTCCCGAAACAGTGGGGGTAGTTGGCCTCAAACAACTGAGCAAAAGTTGGGGGTATATGGATACCAAAGTATTTAATAGATGACGTGCACCAGTGGTATGAATAATTTTGTTGGAGCAGTGAGAGATTTTGGGATTGGATATTAAGGGGCATAGCTTCCGTCTTTGAAGTGTTTATTTTATAACCAGATAAATCACTAAAGGTTTGTCAAAGTTTATGCAATGTGGGTAATGACAGGTGAAGCTTAATTATAGTCAATAAAACAAATGTATGGTAGTTTAAGCGAGCGCTCTATAAACAGATAGCTAGAACACTAAAGGAAATCACAATAACCTTAAAAATAGCAAATAGATAAGTAAAGTGCAGCGCTAAAATTGTATGAATTAATAAATAGTAAATGGAATAAAAATTTTGTTCAAAACATATATTCGTCCACTTGACTGAATCTGGTATATGACATCAGTGATATTTTTCACAACAGCAGATATCTCAAAAGCCTGTGACAGGAAACAAATGGTAGAAGTGCGCACTAACCGACTGCACATAGGAAACGCGCATATATAAATAACCGCCAGATGAGGTATAAACAGCAGGCAGATGGTGGGCTTCCCTCATCAAGCTTGGGTGAAGTCTTAATCTGCTGGGTCCAGAGGTCTCTTTTAAGGATATGTGGGTATTCAGCCTGGGTACAGGGCTCCCTCCTCTGGATACTGGATGTTATTGGAAATTGCTCTGTGGGTTTAATAGCTCCTCCAATAAGGAGCCAAAGAAAAGGGGGTGCCAATAGTGTAGTAACTTCAGATATTTTATTGGATAAACATGGTAAAAATCATCATAGGGTGCGGGTACAATACAAAGTGCCAAATATTGGGTAAAGCAGAGTACTGCAGCACTGACCCTTAAGCAAGATGGCCGCCGGACCTCCTCGTGGTCTCGGCGGCAATGACATCACACGCTGTCAGCTCCTCCTGAGGCCTTTCGTTTCAAGGCACATCGTCAGAGGGGAGGCTAACAGCCGTGTGACTGACGTCTGGTACTTAAATAGCGAGAATGGTGCATGCGCATTACGCCGCCGCCATTTTCGCGAAGAGCTTGAAACTGCACATGCGCGCTCAGGGAGACGTCATTTTGCCATGGATTAATTCAGCAATAGGACACGCTCAGCAGAACAGTGTCCATCTCTATGCCGACAGCCTGAAGCAAAAACGGCACAGTACCCGGGGGATTACATACAGCCCATGAAGTGGGCCCATGAAGTTCTCTACATCCTCCCCAAGATACATAAAGATCCCATCCAACCATATGGACGACCTATAATTAGCGGGATTGGATCCCTCAGTTATAAAATCAGAGAATACATAGACTTCTTTCTCCAACCTTTAGTCACACAGACACCATCTTACCTGCGTGATACAAAGCAGGTGCTTAATGAAGTTAGCAATATAAAAATGCTTCTCAATACCTTTCTGGTAACAGCGGACGTAGCTTCGCTTTACACGAATATAAACCACACAGATGGAATGGAGGCAGCTGACTTTTATTCAACACATCATAGCACCTTACCTACTATACAGAAGCACTTTATCTTAGACCTGGTGGAATTTGCGATGAACCACAATTATTTTTGGTTCAATAAGTCTTACTATCTGCAGGTTAAAGGTGTCACAATGGAGGCTAAATTCGCCTCCAGCTTAGCCAACCTATTTATGTCCCGATGGGTGGAAGACCTGATTTACGCCAGGGACTGGCCAGAACTGGTGATGTATAAAAGGTACATAGCTGATATCCTCCTTCTATGGAATGGTGAGGCGGAATCGCTTATTAATTTCTTTACCACCCTAAACAATATTAGCCTTAATATCACTCTCACCTATGTATATAGCCAACATGAAATAATTTTTTTAGACCTCACCCTTATTAATTGTAATGGGAAAATTGTGACTAAGTCATTCTTTAAAACAACTGACAGGAATAGCTATATTCCAACAGATAGTTGCCATCACCCTAACTGGCTGGGCAACATCCCAAAGGGTCAATTTATGCGTATTAGACGCAATTGTACAGATGTTGACACCTACCAGTGTCAGGGATCCCGGCCGCTCAGCGTCGCGCGCATGCGCAGATCGCCGACTCTTCCCGGCCGGTGAATAGAGAGATCGCGGCGGGCGCGCATGCGCAGTAGCAATCACGGCCGCACCAATGGAAACTCAGGGCGCCCTATTTAAACATGCCCTGTGCATTTCCAAAGTGCCGCAAGGTCTTGTTCCTGTTCCTGTGTTCCTGCTAGTATGTTTCCTTGTTGCCAAACTCTGCCTGTTCTGATTACGCTGACCTTCTCCTGCTCTGACCCCGGCTCGTTCCTGACCATCCCTCTGCCTGACCCTCTGTACCACGCTGCCCGCTACCTGCTGAACCTGGCTTGTGACCCCGACCATTCTCCGCTTGCTCCCCCTGTACCACGCTGCGTGCACGATACTGACCCGGCTAGTCTGACCTCGCTCACTCCTGGCAGTCATCCATCCATCCCGCTCGGATTGGGATCGGTCATCCCATCCATCCGCTCGGATCAGGGTCTGTTATCCCCTTCACTGCAGACTCATCCCAGGCACATACCCTCAGCGGGACCCCTCTGCCACCGCCGGGGGTGCCCAGGGACACGACCTGGTTCCAGTCTTGCACCAAGTCCATCCCCACCATCAGGGGCTCTGGTGAAAAGGCAGACTGGGACTTAGACTCCGCATCCTGGGAAACCCCGTGCCGTGGACCACTAGAGATCCTGTTGGGCGGAGCCTGACAGTACCTTGCGGCCATGACTGAGTCTGGAAGGGGAACTTTCCCCCTGGATGATCTGTGCCAACACATTGCCACCCTCACAGAGGGGGTTAGGCTCCTCCAGGAGGGCTATACAGAATTAGGTGACCGTATGCAGACCTTAGCCACCCCTACCGGGCAGGCTAAAGAGCGCCCTGGGGAAACACTAGTTCTGACATCGGCACCGGAGCCCCGAGTTCCCTTACCGGAACATTTTTTCAGGGATCGAGGTAGATTCAGGAGGTTTCGTATTTCCTGCCAGTTATACTTCGACCTCCAGCCTCGAACGTTCTCATCAGAAACCATAAGGGTCGGGTTCATTATTTCTTTATTACAAGAGGAACCCCAAGCCTGGGCCCACCGACTACTAGAGAACCGAGACCCTCAGTTAGGTTCAGTAACAGCATTTTTTAAAGCAACGGCGCTCTTATATGACGACCCAGATACGGCCGCGACGGCCGAAATGTCCCTACGTACCCTAAGGCAAGGTAATAGGGCAGTGGAGGAATACGCCGCCGAATTCAGGCGTTGGGGTGGTGACACCAAATGGAATGAGGCGGCCCTGTCTCACCAATTTCGCATGGGGTTAACCGAACCGCTGAAGGACGTGCTGGCCCGAGTTGACATGCCCGGAACTCTTGAGGGCCTAATAACCTTATCTATCCAGATTGACCGCCGGTTGCGGAAACGTAGGAGGGAAAGGTCCAGCCAAGAGCAGAGATCAGCCAGGCGACTTCCAGTCCAGACCAAGTCTCCACGGGTCAACCGGAACCAGGAATTCACGGATACGTCAAATCTCAGGTCAGCAGGAGGGGTTCGGTCTCCACTAACGTCTGAGGAGCGCCAGAGGCGTCAGGTAAACCGGCTTTGTTTTTATTGTGGGGAAGCGGGCCATATAGTTCATACCTGCCCTGCCAAGAGGAGGAGGTTTCCTGCGATATTTTCCACAGTTACTCCTAAGGTTAAGAACCACACCAGTTATCTAGCAGTATCTATCTCACTGCAGCTGCCAGAGAGAACTGTGGTAACTACCGCAATTATAGACTCTGGAGCATGTAGTTGCTTCATAGATCTGGATTTCTCAGCTCAGCAGCAGATTCCTTTACAGTCAAAGGAGACGGGGTTAAATATATTCTTAGCTGACAGGTCCCAAATTAGGTCAGGGGTAGTGGACCGTGAAACTCCACCTATTGTTGCTACAGTGGCCAACCATCACCAGGAGCTTCTCCGCCTGGATGCCATTGCATCCCCCCTGTTCCCGGTGATCTTGGGCCTCCCTTGGTTACAAGCCCATGACCCGCAGATTAATTGGAAGTCTGGATCAGTTCACTTCACGTCATCCTATTGCCAGCAGCATTGCCTCCCTAGTGCGTCTCCGGCACCGCAGGCTTTGCTCTGTCTGGATATGGAGGCAGAATTGGCTCAAGCCATTCCTTTAGCCTACCATAGTTATTTAGATGTATTCAGTAAGCGGGGGGCAGAGGTCCTGCCCCCGAACCGAACATATGACTGCCCGATTGATTTGCTCCCAGGCTCGGAGATACCTTTTGGGCGAATATTTCCGTTGACTGAACGGGAATTAGGGGTTCTAAAGGAGTATATTGACGAAAGTCTCCGCAAGGGGTTCATTCGGCCCTCCACTTCACCAGCTGGGGCTGGTATCTTTTTTGTGGAAAAAAAAGACAAATCCCTACGACCCTGTGTAGACTACCGAGACCTGAACAAAGTAACTGTCAAGAATCGTTACCCGCTACCTCTAGTCCCTGAGCTCTTTCAGAGATTAAAGTCAGCTTCTATCTTCACTAAACTGGACCTGAGGGGAGCATACAATCTAGTCCGCATCAGAGAGGGGGATGAATGGAAAACAGCATTCCGTACTAGATTCGGGCATTTTGAATACTTGGTCATGCCCTTCGGCCTATGCAACACGCCTGCCACTTTCCAACACTTCATTAATGACGTATTTAGGGACTATCTGGACATCTTTGTTGTCGTATACCTAGACGACATCCTGATCTTTTCCCCATCCTTAGAGGTCCATAGGGGGCATGTGAGGTACGTTTTGGAAAGACTCAGCCAACACGGTCTATATGCTAAGGCAGACAAGTGCTGCTTTGAGCAGCATAGCATTTCCTTTTTGGGTCTGACCATTTCCACTACAGGTATAGCCATGGATCCCCAAAAGGTGTCAGCTATCTTAGATTGGCCCATACCCACTGACAAGAAGGCGGTCCAACGGTTCATAGGCTTCGCAAACTTCTATAGAAAGTTCATTAAGAACTTTTCAGGCTTAGTTTCCCCGATTACTCAGTTAACCAGACGGGGTCTGTTTCCAGTGGACTCCAGAAGCGCAGGAAGCGTTTACGACTTTAAAGAGGTTATTGACTGAGGCCCCTATCCTGAGCCATCCTGACTCATCTATGCCCTATATCCTGGAGGTGGATGCGTCTGAAAACGCAGTGGGGGCGATTTTGTCACAGAGGAAGGGCATTAAAGAGCTCATGCACCCGGTGGCCTTTTTCTCTAGAAAACTGACTTCCGCAGAAAGGAATTACGATATTGGGGACCGGGAGCTTCTAGCAATCAAGGTGGCACTAGAGGAATGGAGGTATTTATTAGAAGGGGCGGTACACCCATTATTGATATTCACAGATCACAAAAACCTGGAATATTTGAGGACAGCAAAGCGCTTGAGACCACGTCAGGCTAGGTGGGCACTTTTTTTTTTCACGATTTGCTTTTCACATTACCTATAGACCAGGATCAAAGAATACTAAGCCCGACGCGCTTTCCCGTATGTTTGGGGACCCTGACGAGACGCCCCGACCTGACACAATCTTGTCCTCAGGAAACTTTTTGATCCTACAATCTGAGCTCCGCTCCAAACTGCAGACCGCGTCCATAGGCATGCCAGGCACACCCGGTATTTCCTTAGTGAATCGGGAGGGGCTTCTTTGGAAAGAAGGCCAGATTGTAGTTCCCGAGGAGATCCGTACTTTGGTACTCGGATACTGCCACGACCACCCGTTAGCGGGACATTTTGGAATACGCAAGACCCTGGAACTATTGCAACGCACCTTTTGGTGGCCCACTATGGCCAGGGATTGCGAGAAATATGTTAAGACTTGCACCGTGTGCCAGAGGAATAAGACTACCAGAAACAAGGCCTGGGGCCTATTACGCCCACTACCAATACCTGACAGACCTTGGAGCATGATCTCCGTTGACTTTATTGTAGAGCTTCCACCCTCCCAGGAACACACAGCAATCTTTGTGATTGTAGACCGGTTATCCAAGATGGCTCATTTTGTACCCTTAAAGGACACACCGACAGCCCATGAGACCGCACAGGTTTTTATCAGGGAGGTGGTGAGACTCCACGGAGTCCCCAAGGATATTGTGTCAGATAGGGGGGTTCAGTTTACGTCTAGATTTTGGAAAGCTCTATGTGAGACGCTTGGAATTAAACTGTCATTGTCCTCTGCATATCACCCACAAACAAACGGCCAGACAGAACGAACGAATCAGACACTTGAGCAGTACCTCAGATGCTACACTACCTTCCTCCAAGACGACTGGTTGACCCTCCTGCCGCTAGCAGAGTTCGCCTATAATAACGCGAGTCATTCTCCTACAGGCCAGGCTCCTTTTTTCGCAAATTATGGGTTCCACCCCACTTTTTTACCGGATTTGATTCCGGAAGTCACGGTCCTGGCCACGCAGGACATGCTGGGCTTTTTATCCTCTAATAGCAAATTGCTCCAAGAGGCGATGGCAAAGGCCCAGGAGAGCAATAAGAGGGCTTTTGATAAAAAAAGAAGAGGGGAGTTGAGTTTGCGGCCGGAGGACCAGGTTTGGTTGTCCACCGCAAATTTAAAGATGTCCTGCCCGTCGAAGAAACTGGCTCCCAAATTCCTGGGCCCATTTCGGGTCAAACGCAGGATCAATGAGGTAGCATACGAGCTCGCACTGCCTGAATCTATGAAGATTCATCCGGTCTTCCACGTATCTCTACTGAAACCAGCAACTCCAGACCCCTTCCCGGATCGAAGGTCTAAACCACCGGAGGCAGTAAACGTGGATGGGGAGGAGGAATTTGAAGTTGAGGCTATCCTGGATTGTAGGAAAAGGGGAGGCCGGACTCAGTTTCTGGTGAAATGGAAAGGGTATGGAGCGGAAGAAAATTCGTGGGAGCCGGCCCAAAATGTGCACGCCCCAAGACTTGTGCAGAATTTTTTTCGGAACCAGGCATTAGGAAGGGGTCGGTTGGGCATCCGGAGGCTGCCCGTAGGAGGGGGGCAATGTCAGGGATCCCGGCCGCTCAGCGTCGCGCGCATGCGCAGGTCGCCGACTCTTCCCGACAGGCGAATACAGAGATCGCGGCCGCGCATGCGCAGTAGCAATCGCGGCCGCACCAATGGAAACTCAGGGCGCCCTATTTAAACCTACCCTGTGCATTTCCAAAGTGCCGTAAGGTCTTGTTCCTGTTCCTGTGTTCCTGCTAGTACGTTTCCTTGTTGCCAAACTCTGCCTGTTCTGATTACGCTGACCCTCTCCTGCTCTGACCCCGGCTCGTTCCTCACCATCCCTCTGCCTGACCCTCTGTACCACGCTGCCCGCTACCTGCTGAACCTGGCTTGTGACCCTGACCATTCTCCGCTTGCTCCCCCTGTACCACGCTGCCTGCACGATACTGACCCGGCTAGTCTGACCTCGCTCACTCCTGGCAGTCGTCCATCCATCCCGCTCGGATCGGGATCGGTCATCCCATCCATCCGCTCGGATCAGGGTCTGTTATCCCCTTCACTGCAGACTCATCCCGGGCACATACCCTCAGCGGGGCTCTGGTGAAAAGGCAGACTGGGACTTAGACTCCGCGTCCTGGGAAACCCCGTGCCGTGGACCACTAGAGATCCCGTTGGGCGGAGCCTGACAACCAGTCTCAAGCCGAGATCCTGAAAAATCGATTCCTAGAGAAAGGATATAAAGAGACTACTTTGGAGAACACTATTCAGACAGTCGCCCAATTAGATAGAAACAAGATGTTATTAAATAAACCTAAACCGACACAAGCCAAAATTTGTCCCTTTATAACCACCTTCTCAACCCAATTCAGACAGATTGGGAGGATCATTAATAATAACTGGGATATACTTAAGATGGATCCCATATTAGGGAAAGTTCTACCTAACAAACCGGAGGTCATTTTCCGAAAAGCCACAGCAATCAGACACCAGATTGCACCTAATGTGGTAGACCCCCCAAAAAAGAATTTAACTTTTTAATGATCTCAAAGGGTTTCACCCCTGCAACAGGTCCATTATCTGCAAATATAATGGCATAAGAAAACGTCAGATTGACACTTTTGAATCACACATAACAGGAAAATCATATGACATCAAACGGTTTATTTCATGTGAAAGCAGGTATGTGGTATATCTGCTACAATGTCCTTGTCAAAAACAATACGTAGACCGTAGAATAAGAAGACTATGTGACCGCCTGCGTGAACACGTGAATAACATCAAGAAAGGATACAGAGAGCATTCCCTTTCTAACCATTATCGGTTATTTCACAATAAGGACCCATCCTCCCTCAAATTTGTGGGTATTGACTGTGTTTCTGCCCACTGGAGGGGCATGAATAAAGTAAGGGCTGTATCACAGGCTGAGACCAGATGGGTGTTTGAGCTGGACACCTTACACCCTTGGGGACATAACATCAAGATCGATGTCAATTGTTTTATAGCTAATAATTAACCTGGTCTTACCCCACCCCTCTGTGCAGTCTTTCCACCATAAGGGATATTATCGAACATGTTCTGTATATTTGATCCCGAGGGTGTTTTAAACTTCGTTACACTTTCCTATCCCTCGTTGGTGGATTTTTTGCTTTGATCTACTATCATCCTCATCATGCCCATTGTGGGGCTTATTTTTACATATATTTGCAAATTTGGATTTTATGTTGAATATAATATTCTAACAAATTTTTGATTTTTTTATAATTATCAGAACTATGCTTAAATTATTTGGTTAATATCACATTGGATTATATACTATTTTTAGTCTACCTTTACGTTGGAATCAATATAGCCATACTAGGCTGACCTCCATAAAGGCAGACTTATGTCTGCCTGTTGTAATTGGTATGGACATAGGTCTGAGCTATTTATTACATCATTGGATTTAATATGACTTCTTATATTTTAGTTTTTAAAGGGTTATTCCCATCTTCTATGTTTTTACCATTATTTCATATATTGATTTTATTCCCATCACCATCTATGAGAGCCTTATGTGCCATTGATGGTATGATGATTTATCATATTTAATGACCTTAATTTCTGGACATTTTGTGCAATTGTCTTCCTGCAAATATGACCCAGGCTGTACCCAGGCTGAATACCCACATATCCTTAAGAGACCTCTGGACCCAGCAGATTATCACTTCACCCAAGCTTGATGACCTTTTCTCCTGAGGGAAGCCCACCATCTGCCTGCTGTTTATACTCCATCTGGCGGTTATTATATATATGCGCATTTCCTATGTGCAGTCAGTGAGTGCGCACTTCTGCCATTTGTTTCCTGTCACAGGCTTTTGAGATATCTGCTGTTGTGAAAAATATCACTGGTGTCATATACAAAATTCAGTCAAGTGGACGAATATTTTTTTTGAACAAACTTTTTATTCCATTTAGTATTTATTTATTCATACAATTTTAGCGCTGCACTTTAGTTATCTATAGTCAATAAAATCATCCGCAAAAAGTGACTTTGTACTCTTTCCTCTTCACAGTCACTCCTGCTATATCAGGGTGTGTTCTGATCACTACCGCTAATGGTTCAAGACATAACGCAAATAGGAGTGGGGACAAAGGGCAACCTTGTCTAGTTCCGTTGAGCATGGGAAAAGTATCAGATGTGGCATAGGGGAGCTTGACCTGCGCGGTAGGCCGTGAATACAGTGCCGTAATAGCATTAAAAAAAGGCCCTTGTATTCCCATATGTTATAGTATTTCAAACATATAAGGCCATTCCAACCTGTCAAACGCCTTCTGGGCATCTAAACTTAGCAATAGTGCCAGCGTTCGTGATCGTACGTCTATTGTTGTCCCCTGCCTGTCTCGCTAAGACATATCCCACCTGATCGTTATGGATAATTCAGGGAAGCAAAGGAGCCAAACGATTTGCTAAGAGTTTAGTAAAATTTTTATAATCCACGTTTAACAATGCTATGGGCCTGTAGTTAGCTGGGGTCGTTAGGTTTATGCCTGGTTTGGGAATGACTGTGATATGAGAATGTTGAAATTGCAAGTGGGGAGTTTCCCCGCTAAGCAGGAGTAAAATCCCAATAAGGCAGGGCTGATATCTGCGATGAATTGCTTATAATATTTGTAGGAAAGCCCTTCTGGTCCTGGCGCTTTGTATGATGGTAGCTCCTTAACCACTTGCCTACCGGGCACTTATACCCCCTTCCTTACCAGGCCAATTTTCAGCTTTCAGCGCTGTCGCACTTTGATAATTGCGCGGTCCTGCAATATTGTACCCATATGAAAGTTTTATCATTTTTTTCCTCACAAATACAGCTATAAACAAAAAAAAGAGCAAAAAATGTAAAAAAAAAAAAAAACTTTTTGTTTCTATTATAAAATTTTGCAAACAGGTAATTTTTCTCTTTCACTAATGTGCGTTGATGAGGCTGCACTGATAGGCAGCAGTGATGGGCACTGATAGGCAGCGCTAATGAGGTGGCACGGATAGGCAGTACTGATGGGTACTGATATGCGGCATTGCTGGGCACTGACTGGTGGCAGTGCTGGGCATTGACTGGCGCAACTGCTGGGCACTGACTGGCGGCACTGCCTGGCTGCACTGGTGGGTGGAACTGGTGGGCACAGGTGGGCAGCACTGGTGGGTGGCACTGCTGGGCACCGATCATCAGTGCCCTTATGATCACTGCCGTTCCCTGCTCTGACAACTGCCGGTTCTCGGCAGTACTTTCCTCAGGCTCTGACAGCGTGAGGAAAGTGCAGCAGAGAACCGGCAATTGCATTTCCCTGTGATCAGCGTGTCATTGGACATGGCTGATCACATGGTAAAAGGCTGCTGTGATTGACCTTTTACCACATCACGTGATCAGCTGTGTCCGTAGGACACATCGATCACGGAGATTGCCGGGTGTGCGCCCCCGGGGGCACACAGGAGAGCGCATTCTGAGAGGACGTCATATGATGGCCTCCCAGAACTGGCTGGCCACAGTGCAGCCGTCATTCGGCTATCTGCGGTCGGCAACTAGTTAACAACTGCACGTAGTTCCTCCATAGTAATAGGTGCGTTTAGGATTAGTCTATCTAACCTTTTCAATTTAGGGAGATGAAGAGCTGAGAAAAAAGTGTCAAAGTAATCTTTATGGAAAGGGGAGTGTATGTCTGGTGATAGGCAGTTATAAAGCTTATGAAAGAAGTCTTCGAACACTTGGGTTATCTGTTGGGGGCAAACAGTAGGGGTGCCATCTGTTTGAAAAATTCAGGAGCGGAATTTGTAGAATGTGCTTTCAGTTTATTAACCAACATACTATGAGGTTAATTAGCGTATTGATAAAACTTTTGTTTCATCCATAGCAGTTTCTTAGCTATAGAACTAGCCTCAAATGTCTTAAGTTGATCTTTAAGTTGTACCACTAATCAAAGTTTAGGCAAAGAGAGTGATGCTATACTTTTTTTTCCACTTGAGATAATTGGTTCATAAGGTCAGTTTTCTGGTGGAGTATGGATTTCTTAAGACATGAGCTTTCCATTATAAAGCGACCCCTAATAAACTCTTTGTGGGCTTCCCATAGAGTTGAGGACGCTGACACAGGTCCTGTATTAAGTTAAAAAAATTCACGCAATGCTTGTAAAATGGAAGTGCTGACATCAGCGTGACGGAAAAGTGTGTTATTTAGGCGCCAGTGGCAAGTGCGAGAATGTGATTGGTCAAGAAACTGATCTAAAGCCAAAAAAGAGTGATCCAACCAGAAGCTGGGGACAATATCGGAGCTTACTGTTTAAGTACGACGGATGAAAGTAAAAAGTAATTTAGTCTGGTGTATATATGGTGTACCCGTGAGAAGAACGAAAACTGTTTAGCATTTGGATATTGTATTCTCCAAATATCAAATATCAAACCGCTTATGTCCTCCGATCCATTGACGGAAGGATGTAGACTGTTTCAAAACATGTTTTGAGGGCAGTTGGCACCGAAGGAATCTCCTTGACATGGATAAGGTAAAGTCCCCGCCAATGATCGTGAAAGAGTGTGATGAAATTAAAAGCGGAGAAATAGTATCCTTAAGGAACACCGATTAGCTTTTGGAGCATACACATTAATGATTGTAATATAGACATCACCATATTGACATTGCAGTAATATAAATCTGCCTTGTGTGTCTAGTATCGAAGATACCACCCGGCTAGGACAGCCTTTTGTTATGAGAATAGCAACACCTGCTTTACCTGTGCTGTCTAGAGCAGAGTATGCTAAAGGAAAATATCTGCGGCAAAGTTAAATGAGCTTCCCTTTTTGAAATGTGTCTCCTGGATAAGGATAATATCTGCTTTGGATTGATGGAATTCCCTAAGAGCTATCGACCTCTTCCTCATTGACTTTAAACCTTTAACATTGCAAGAGTATAGTCGTAAGGCATGTTAATGTAATCTGAATATTAAGCAAATATATGCAGGGTAACATGAAAAATAAACCATGCTGTTCCAACAAACAATAACACAAAAAACATTGACTAAGACGCATCCAATGCGTCACAACAAAACCAGCAGACATAGAACAAACAAATCAAGAAAAGATTTGCAGACATAATATGAGACCAAAACATGGAGAAGGCCTGAGCAGCCTAGGCCACCCAGGCATCTACAGCAGTAGCTGTAGATGTTTGGGGACGACATAGGGAGGGTGAAGGTCAGGCGGTGACTTCATTTCTCTCCTCCAAAATAAACAGCAGTTAACAGGACATTATCTGAAAAGATCCTGATGGTGTGTCGGATTTATCCGTAAGGGGATATCCGAATTGTCGGGCAAGACATCTCAATAGACATTAAGTCTTAAGTGACTTCAGCTACATTTTGCATGACGTCATCAAGTGACAGAAGATAACCGGGGTGCAGGAGACCTTTGAGGAATTGGTAGGCGTGTCTTGTTTTTAGATCTTGCTGGTGTCCACATCTTTTTAGAAGTATTGGCTGCTCTTGGTTTGGGTAGAGGTAGTGCTAAGGCTTCATCTCGGAGAGGAGGTAGGCCTAGATTACGCAGAAATGCCTCTCTTTCTTGAAGATCTCTGATTGCATGTTGAGTACCATCCTTGGTTACTGTTAATCTGAACAGAAAGCCCCATATGTATATAATACGATGCTTCTGTAGGTGGAGAGTAAGTGGACAAAGTGTACGTCTTTTAGGCAATGATATATGGAACAGATCACTATAGATTTGAATTTTTTCCCCTCTAAAATCAACTGAAGCAGTGTTGCATGTTTAATTCAGCAAAGACTCCTTGCTATCGTAGTAATGAAACCGGACAATGATATCTCTCGGTCTCGCGGCCAACGGTGGCTTCGGAGCAAGAGAGCGGTGGGCCCTGTCCATTCGCCAATCTATGTCCAGAACCGCCGGGGCCAATGCAGTGAATAGACCACGCAGATAATCTTGTAGGTCAGCTTCCCCTACAGACTCTGGGACACTGCATATTTGGAGATTCTGTTTCCGCTCCAAAACTTCCTGTAGGGATTGCAACTGGGACATCTGTTGTTTTAAAATGTGGTTATCTTCCTCTAGTACAGTGGTACTCAACCTTCCTAATGCCGCGACCCTTTAATACAGTTCCTCATGTTGTGGTGACCCCCAACCATAAAATTATTTATCCAGTAATTATAATTCATGAAGTGTTGTTTTACCTCCAATACTGCTGCTTTCAACACAGTAGCTGCTTTTAACAGAGTAGCTGCTTTCAACACAGCAGCTGCTTTCTACACAGTAGCTGCTCTTTACATATCGGAAATATGTGTTTTCCGATGGTCTTAGGCGACCCCTGTGAAAGGGTTTTTTGACCCCCAAAGGGGTCGCCACCCACAGGTTGAGAACCACTGCTCTAGTACTTGTACAGGTGAAACTCGAAAAATTAGAATATCGTGCAAAAGTTCATTTTATTTCAGTAATGCAACTTATAAGGTGAAACTAATATATCAGATAGACTCATTACATGCAAAGAAAGATAGTTCAAGCCGTGATTTGTCATAATTGTGATGATTATGGCTTACAGCTTATGAAAACCCCAAATCCACAATCTCAGAAAATTAGAATATTACATGCAATCAATAAACCAAGGATTGTACATAGAACAATATCGGACCTCTGAAAAGTATAAGCATGCATATGTACTTGGTACTTGGTTTGGGCCCCTTTTGCAGCAATTACTGCCTCAATGCGGCGTGGCATGGAATCTATCAGCCTGTGGCAGTGCTGAGGTGTTATGGAAGACCAGGATGCTTCAATAGCGGCCTTCAGCTCTTCTGCATTGTTCGGTCTCATGTTTCTCGTCTTTCTCTTGGCAATGCCCCATAGATTCTCTATGGGGTTCAGGTCAGGCGAGTTTGCTGGCCAATCATGCACAGTAATCCCACGGCCATTGAACCAGGTTTTGGTGCTTTTGGCAGTGTGGGCAGGTGCCAAGTCCTGCTGGAAAATCAAGTCAGCATCCCCATAAAGCTTGTCTGCAGAAGGAAGCATGAAGTGCTGCAAAATCTCCTGGTAGATGGCTGCGTTGACCCTGGACTTAATGAAGCAGAGTGGACCAACACCAGCAGATGACATGGCCCCCAAATCAACACAGACTGTGGAAACTTCACACTGGACTTCAAGCATCTTGCAGCGTGTGCCTCTCCATTCTTCCTCCATACTCTGGGTCCTTGGTTTCCAAATGAGATACAAAAGTTGCTCTCATCAGAAAAGAGGACTTTGGACCACTGAGCAACAGACCAGGTCTGTTTTTCTTTAGCCCAGGTAATACGCTTCTGACGTTGTTTGTTGTTCATAAGGAATACGACATTTGAAGCCCATGTCCAGGATCTGTCTGTGTGTGGTGGCTCTTGATGCGCTGACTCCAGCCTCAGTCTACTCCTTGTGAAAGTCCCCAACACTTTTGAATGGCCTTTTCCTGACAATCCTCTCCAGGCTGCGGTCATCCCTACTGCTTGTGCACCTTTTTCTTCCACACTTTTCCCTTCCACATAACTTTCTATTAATGTGCTTTGATATAGCACTTTGGGAACATCCAACTTCTTGCAGCTCCAATTTCCTGTTGGGCGGAGTTACAGAAAGGTGTGTGTGGTGAGAGAGTGCTCTCTAGAGCTTCAGCAGGCCTCATTTGGGGCCTGGGGCTCAATTTTGGGCCTTGGGTGCCACCCCTACACCTGCCATTGGTCCAGGCTCTGAGACTGCTCAGGGTCCCGCCTCCACTCCAGTCCCAGCTCAGAAGCCAGTACTCAGCTATCCGCTGCCCTGAGGGGCGGTCAGAGTATGACAAGACCATCTGAAGTGCTGGCTGGAGGGTTAGGGACCGTGGTAAAACGTAGGAACGTGGTTCAAATCAGGTGGAGAGGGGGAAGCCTGCCCCCAGTAGGCGAGAAGTTATTGATAGGTTACTAGAGATGGGCTTTAAAGCCCAAGACATATTTGCCTTCATAGCGCCTGTTGGTACAGGGGAATTTGATGTTTCTTTTGTGAAGCCAGAGAGCCTGGATCTCTTCTGGCAGAGATATGAGGGGGGGGTGGAAGGATACTCCCAGGTGGGAGGGGTTGGAGCCCAAGGTAGTCTCCAGGCAGTCCCTGATTAAAAATATAACTATCCTTGTCAGGAATTAATCTATACCTGCTGCTGACCTGATGATTTGGCTGAGCCGGTTTGGGGATGTGATGTGTCCCATGAGGAAGCATCTAGATGACAGGGGAATATGGACGGGTGGGTGGTCCACAACAGTGAGGCTGAAAGTAGTGGGGAATGTCATCAGCCATATCCCATCATCAGCCTTCCTAGGTAAGGATAGGCTGGTGATATTTTATGCTGGTCAGCCTAAGCTGTGTCACAAGTGTGGCAGCAAAGGGCATTTTGCATCAGGTTGTAGTGTTTTAAAGTGCTCATTGTGTCAGGAGATTGGTCATGTGGCCAGAGACTGCAACCAAATCAGATGCAATCTCTGCCAGGAGCTTGGCCTTTCTTTCACTAGTTGTCCAGAGGCCCTGCACAACATGCCTGGGATAGTGGAGGAATTGGCCAGAATGGAGGCTGAGGATGCCAGTGAGGCAATTGCAAGGCAGGTTTCTGTTGAGTCGGTGGCTGCTCCAGTTTCAGTGGCACCTAGTGCGTCCCCTGATGTCTGTCCCTCCTCCTGTTATAGTCTCACCCTGTTTATGTACCTTCCCAGGTGTTTTCTGCCCCCCTCGGGTATCCCCCTCTTCAGGTCAGTCAAAAATCTGGGAGGCAGCTAAGGGTGCTGGTGTTGGAGGGCCCTTGGTGCCTGCTCCCCCGGTGGTGCTCTCCCATCGCCATTTGAGTCGGGAGAGGGACTCTGTGGCTTCAGGTAGTAATCAGGAGGATTTGGGTTCTGGCCTGGGGGTTGAGGGGGCAGGGGGGGGGGGGACAACGGAGATGGGTGGTCTGTGGTGGGGAAGGGGGGGTAGGAACAAGCCTGTGCTCTCCCCCGCCTCATCTTCCTCCTCATTGGAGGTGGAGGAGATTCCTTTGTCTAACAAGTTTGGGACCATGTCGGGGGAAGATGGGGACATAGGTGAGTCCCTTTCCCCAATGGAAGATGAGGAACAAGGGGGCTCTCTCAAGAGGGCGAGGCCCCCTTCTGAGGTTGGGAAAACAAAGGTTAAGAAACGACCATCTCAAGCATCTTAATGGCAGTTCCCCCTCCGGTAAAGGTGGCAACCATTAATGTTGCCAGCATCAAATCATCAAGAGCTCGTAGTACAGCTTTATTTTTGCTCAGCGGGATTGGAGCTGATGTTTTGTTTTTGCAGGAGACCCGGCTTAATTGCCTGGCCGATTTACATCTGGCAAAAAGAGAGTGGAGGTGTGGCCCCTCTTTTTGGTCTCTTGCGGCTAAGCCTTACAGCGGAGTTGCAGTACTTTTTTCCGGCATGGTAACGTGCCGGCGGGTTCTTGAGGTGGAGATTGGAAGGCGTTTTGGTCATGGACGTCCTTGTGAAAGGGCACTGCGTTTAATTAATGTATACGAAGAACTGCGTTTAATTAATGTATACGGTCCCCAGTGAAAGTGGGACAGGAAATGCCTTTTTACAAAGATTAAGCCATTTCTTTTTACGTCCCGGCAGGTTGTCTTTGGAGGTGATTTTAACACCATCACTAGGCCCAAAGACAGGAGAGGCTCCAACGACAGGCTGGGATATGACAGCATTTTCCTAAATGCGATAGGGAAGCAGGTCTAGAGGACGCCTTAATTAAGTGCAGCCCAGACAGCATGGGGTTCACATATAGGAGAGGTAGAAGTGAGAGCAGGATAGATAGGTTTTTTTTTTTTAATGGGGACTCGGCACCTGAGTGTCAGGCGGTGGAGTTTTCCGACCACCTTTTTATTAACTGTGACTTTGAATGCCTCAGATACGCCGCTGAGGGGAAGGCATTCCATGGCAGGCTCTATGTGAGGGGAAACTTGAAGCACCGTTCTCTGGAGGACCGTGGTTGTCCGAGGACGGAGTGTGGGGGTTAAGTGGAAAGTATGGACCACTTCTTGCTTCAGTGTCCCTTCAATGTAGAGGTGTACAAAGAGGTGGGGAGGGCTCTAGACATCCCCTTCCTGCACTGCATGTCTTATGCAGAGTGGGTATATGGGGCATTAGAAAGTCATACTGGGTATGATTTAAATACACTTTTTCTAGTTTGTCTAGTTGTCCGTTATTTACACGTGGAATGCACGGTGTCAGGTCTCCTTGCAGCAGAAGGTCCTTCCTATCCAGGTAGTGGTGCGTGACATCCTTGGTGAGGTTGGGAAAATTCGGGGTCTTGAGAAAGACAGGCTGTGGCGAAGGGTCTGGATAAAGGTGTGGAGGATTATCAGGCCTGTAGCGGCAGTCTGTTGATCTCTTGGTGGGGTTGCTGTCCTGTGTTTTCTCCTTTTTCACCCACCCTAGATTTTTGTCTGTAGGTTATTTTTTGAAAGATGGCTACACATGCCTGATGGTCTAGGTTTCTTAACCTTCGTTGGGTAATGTATTAGGTTTGTTGTTATGTTTTCTAAAAGCTGTAGAGGCTAATTTATAATGTATAAGGCTTCCCCGGGTAAGGGGTAAGTTGTGGGTATAGGTTGGTAGGCCAGAAAGGCCGGTACGCTTGATACAAGTGTGTCTTCCCCTGTAAAGGGCTAAAAGCTGTGGAAAGCATGTATAGAAGGATAATAGGTAGGCTGTTAAAGTCTTCCTTGGTTGTCTTGTTTACTTTTTCCTGTAAAAATGGAGGTTTATAAAGACAAGATCCTTAAGTAGGTAAAAATTATATGTCCTGGTCCTAATGATCAGGCTTTTCTTTGTCTGTTATGGGTATTATTATAGGAGGGTAATCCGCCTTTTGTATAAAAATTGTTGCTGGTTGCAAGTTTTTTGTTTTTTTTTCAAATAAAAAAATTTCCAACTTCTTTTGCAGTTACCTTTTGAGGCTTTCCCTCCTTATGGAGGGTGTCAATTATGGTTTTATGCACAACTGTCAGGTCAGCAGTCTTTCCCATGATTATGATTCCTACTGAACCAGACTTAAGAGACCATTTAAAGGCTCAGGAACCCTTTGCAGGTGTTATGACTTAATTAGCTGATTAGAGTGGGACACTTTGAGCCTAGAATATTGCACCTTTTCACAATATTCTAATTTTTTGAGAGTGTGGATTTGGGGTTTCATGATCTGTAAGCCATAATCATCACAATTATGACAAATCACGGCTTGAACTATCTTGCTTTGCATGTAATGAGTCTATCTCATATATTAGTTTTACCTTTTAAGTTGCATTACTGAAATAAATTAACTTTTGCACGATATTCTAATTTTTCTAATTTCACCTGTACATACTGCACCAGATCATCAAATTTGGTTTCTAAGTGGTCTGTACGTTCTTCCACCAAACGCTATCTCCGCTCTAAACTCCTGTGCTATTTTCTCCACTGCTGCCGATATAGTATGGGTCAGACTTTGCAAAAGGCTGTGTAAATTATCATCCAGAATGTCTGCTGTGAGATATGGAAGAGGGAGACAGAGCAGAGTGGTGTGTCACCTCCACCTCTCGGCCTGGCCGATCATCCGGTTCTGCCATTGGGGTTGTGTGGTCACTCGATGCCGGGGATGTGGCCCGCAACACTTATCTATCCATATGTGTAGGCTGCAGCTGCTTGACGGGTGACGGAGGGTTCTTCTGACGCCTGTTTTTGCCCATTAGTATCTGCAAGGATCACGGAGTCCGGTACTGATGCAACCTCTGCGAGTGTAAGCTGTTGTGAGCTCCGGAGAAGCTGGAAGAGAGAGCTGTGAAGCGGAGTGGAGCTAGAACACGTCTGCCATCTTCAGCCTCTGCAAATGTGCCCCCTGGCAGTACCATTTTGACCTTCTTGGAAGCATATAGGATTTCGGAGCCAGCTTTCTCACCCTTTTGTGGATGCTTTGTACAAGACCAGTGGTGAAAGTGCAACTTCAAGGTTTCCATTTGGACCCTATGCTGATTGCGAGGGGCACTAGACATGGGTGCCCCTTTTCCCCCTCTTATATTCACTATAAATTAAAACTTTAGCGATCTTGATTTGGTCGGACCTGAACATCAATAGGGTGGACAGCAATGGACAAATTCACAAATGTGCATTGTTTTGGGATGATTTACTTCTTATTAAATCATCTCTGATTTCTTTGCCCAACTTAACCCGACTCTTACATACCTTTTGGACAAGTTTCAGTCCTCCAGGTTAACAAACAAAACCGGTCGTAATGAATATCAATTTCCCTTTGCCCTTGGTATTAGATTGCAGGAAGTGTTCTCCTTTACCTGGAGAACTGACTTTGTTCCATTTCTGGGAATTCGACTAATGCCCTTTTTATCTTCCCTATATAAGGCAAACTACCCTCCACTATATACGAAATTAGAAGAGGACCTTCATGGGAGGGCGACTCATGATATGTCCTGTTGGGCAGAATTTATTCCGTTAAAATGACGCTCTTGCCTATAGCAATTGTTGACTCAGATCTCCCTAAATTTCAATCTAAGAATTATCCATTACATGTGGGGTGGAACAGGCCGCAGACTTTCAAAGCAAGTTCTCCTTGCCCACAAAACAACTGGGGGGCTGCGCCTCCCCCATTTGGCGAGATACCGCCAGGCGGCTCAGGTCACCCAGCTAACAGCAGTCTACGTTCATTCTGGCATTCTTCTCGCAGCCGGCGAGACGATGGAGACAGGATGGTGACAACGACCCCCACACATTAGAGAGGACTCCTACACTGCCCTTCTTGATGCAGATCTGCTAACAGTTGCAGCACAGGTGGATTCCTCTGCCTTCTCTCCATCCCCACCAACCTCTCCTGCAAGCAGTAGCCCTGCCAAGATGTGGATGCACTGGGATTCAGACTCCCTGGACAGAGAGGTGAGCCATCTACAAGACATTGCCTCATCACAAGCTTTACTGCAGTCCCCCATAGCATTCTTCCCCACTGGAAACCAACTGGAGCTAGACACCATAATGAAAGAGATGCTCCCTTCACAATGTTTTTACTTTCATGTTGACCCAATATACAGCAGAAATGGCTGCCATTTGCCCACAGGCATAAAGCACACTCCCACACCATCCCACTCAGCCATCACCAGCAAGGCTCCCACTTTCCATTCATCACACATCTGCATCAGAGGCTGGTCATCAGCTCTGAGGAAAGGGATTTGAAACGCATCAGCCATTTGACCGGACTGACAGTGAGAACACCTCGCCTGCCGTTGTGGCCATTGTCATTTTTCTATGCTTTTTAGATACATGCTTCGTCTGTGAGTATGTTTTTATTATTCTTTCTCTCCTTACAATAAACCTTGGATAGTGCACTAGGTGTCACCTGTTTTCTCTTTATCCAGTGGCTGATTTCCCCATCTGAGGAGGGCTGCACCCCTGAAGCATTTCCTTTGGTTTTCGCTGTCCTGGTACCCTTGGCTTCCCTTTTGGCTGTGCATATCCTGAGGCGCTGGAGAGTACATACGATATCCGGTTATGCTATTTTGTCTGTTGAAGAAGGCCTTAAACTGCTCCATTCATGCTGAATCATTCCACAACCCCCAGGAACAGGAGATTTCATCCAGGGCAGGCGCATCTTCATCATCTTGGCACTATCCCTTCAAAAAACACCATTACAAGCCTAAGTGACACAATACACTATGACAGTAGCTATAGACAATATGTTCCAGTTCAGCTCCATGCTTGTTGCAATTCGCCTCCAGAACTTACACCCCAGATTTTACTCAGCAGTCTTCATGTTACATTCTGTTGATTTTCCTGCTTGTTTTTTTTTTTTGCCTTCTGTGCCTCCTTTTTTGAGGTATATTTGAATATTGACAGTCTAAAAAAGTGTTTTCAACTGCCTTTTTTTTCGTTTTCTGGCCCTACATCACTTCTGGGAACATTCAGAAATCTAGAAGATTCATATTGTTCTCCTATTTTGGCAGTCATTCATCACTCATTGACTGAGACCTGTTCCTTCTACCAGTGAGAGCCTCCGTACCTTTCTTTTAACTGTGAGGCATGACCAACCAACCTCTCTGCCGAGATGCTGAAACCTTCTGTCCCTTAATGCCAAGGCGCTGAACCACCCCACCAAAAGTGCCTTCCTCTGTTGCATGGTACAAGAATCCCAGTGTGATATTGTTTGCATACAAGAAGCAAAAAACCAATGCCGAGCCTCATTGTACCAACAAATGCTTCCCCCATATCTTCAAAGCCTGTGGCCCTGAGAAGAAAAACAGGGTATTGGTTGCGGTCAAAAACACAATCTCCTTCAGCCTCCATGACAGCCTTGCTGATTCTGATGGCAGATACCTAGCCATAGTCTGCACCTTAGATTACACCCCACATATCTTGGTGAACATTTAGGCACCCAATACACGTCTGATTCATTTCCTGTCCAAACTAATGAAGACAATCCATAAGAAAAACGTATAGATCTACAGGCTATAGCAGTGCTTTCAGCCACTATTACAATTCTTTGTATAACCTAAAAGTATAACCATTCATCCTCTTAACCACTTCCCGACCGGCCATTGCATATAAACGGCCGGACGGTGGCAGTGCAGGGTCGGGTGGCCGTTTATAAACGGCCTCCCCGCACCCTGCTTGTGCGCGCTCCCTCGGAGCGTGCAGCACCGCGATCCGGTGCCCGCTGTGTCCTCCGGACACAGTGAAACACTGATCGTCAGACGGGACCTCTGTACGTGGTCCCGATCATGTGATCACTGATTGGCCAATCAGTGATCACATGCAAAGTAGTAAGCAAGATGTCACTTGTGACATCATTGCTTACTACGTGTGAAATCTGTGAATGCTCACAGAGGTCACATAGTACAAGGCTATTCACAACAGCCTTGTACCATGTGACAAGCTGTGACCAATCACTGCACACAGAGAGAAAGAGAAATGATTGCTTTTACATCCTATATGGGTGTAAAAGCAATCGGTGTAAAAAAAAAAAAAAAAATTTTCAACCCCCCCCCCCCCCTCACAAGTAGTACAGTGTCACCATGGTGACACTGTACTGCTAGTGTGACAGTATGTAAAAAAAAAATAAAAAAAATAATATAAAAAAATAAAAATGTAAAAAAAATGTTTAAAAAATTATAATTTTTGGTTATAAACCAATTTGGTTTTTATTTTTTTTTACTAAAAAGATAACGGAATAAATTTTGGCAAAGATTATGATGAAATATTTATTTGCAAAATTTTATAAAAAAACTTTTTTTCAAAATTTTTGGACATTTTCATTTACATAGCAAAAAAAAAAAAAAAACAGCAGTGAATAAATACCACCAAAATAAAGCTTTATCTCTCTCAAAAAAATGGTAAAAAATTCATTTGGGTACAGTGTTGCATGACTGCGCAATTGTCATTCAAAGTGTGATAGCGCTGAAAGCTGAAAATTGCCCTGGACAGGAAGGGGGTAAAAGTGTCCGGTCTGGAAGTGGTTAACCATCCAATTGTGAGATTGATTTCCTGTAGGAATGCCTCAATCTCTCTTCCCTAACACCGGCACAACGATCCTCTTTAAACGCCCCTTTCGAATTTCAGGAAATACTTGTCATTATATCGACTCTACTCTAGAACAAATCTCCTGGGCTAGACTGCCTTACAGGAGAATATTATAAACAGTTTGCAACAACGTTAGCACCCTATATGACCCAAATGTGCAATGTTCTTTCCCTCCAGAAAAATTAAAAGCATTCATAATACCACTTCCAAAGCCAGAGAAGTAAACCACCAAAATTTCAGACCCATTTCTCTACTCAATTTAGACATAAAGATCTATGCTAAGTTACTAGCCACTAGACCTAATGCCTTTGCTTATACACTACAACTAATCAGGCTGAACCATACTGAATATACAAGAACCACCTTCTCTGCATCTATCACTGGATGCTGAGAAGGCATTGACAGAATACACTGTCCCTACCTTCAGGAGGTGCTCGGTAAGTTTGGCTTTCTGGTACAATCATTTTTATTAGTGTTTTCTCTTTTTTCTTGTTTGAAAAAAAAAAACAAGATACAAACATTTAGAAAATAAGGTTCCTTGCAGGGGGCCAATTGTCAGATATACTGTACAATACGGTAAGTGACATGTAAACAGATTAGCCTTCAACAAAAGAGTTTCCCAACTAGAGCAAAATGAACCTGAGCTGTATATAATATTACTATTCCGCCAATGGGGCTCCATGAGTTTCACAAATAGAGGACCAGGAAGGAAACGAATGAGAGTTCAAAAAGTGACATACATGAGAGTAGCTTTGAGTGGGCCACCAGGCAAAGGTGTGGGTGTAAAGGACCGCCCGGCGACACCACTAGCACTCCACTAATCAGGCGTCTCCAGCGCACGGAGTCTAAGTCCCAGAGTACTTGTTCACCAGGGCCCCTGATGGTGGTGATGGACTTGGAGTACCCCGGGACCAGGTCGTGCTTACTGAGGATACCCGTCAGTGGTAGGGGTGTCCGCCATGGGCTCCCACGGGAGAGAGCCTGATATGAGGAGGTCTGGAGACCCCGTTGAGAGGGATGGATGGATGGCTGAGCAAGTGCAGAGTCAGGCAAGCCGGGTCGGTAATGGGGAGGACAATACGGTACAAGGCAGCGGGCAAAGAATAGTCGGGTCACACGCCAGGTCAGCAACAGTAGGTCAGATCCAATAGGGGACATACGGAAGAGAGGTCAGGCAAAGCAAGGGTCTGGGCAGGAGAATTCAGCAGTGGTCAGGTACAATCCGGGTCAGCAACTCACAGGTACAGGTTCAGGATACAGGATGCAGGGCAAGGATAAGACCAGAAGGCACCGAATGACAGCTGAGGGCCGTTTAAATATCGCGCCCTGCGCTGCCATTGGTGCCCAGCGGGCGGCCGCGGCTTCTACTGCGCATGCAATGTCAGGGATCCCCTCGATCCCTGCCGCGATGGTCCCAGCGCAGGCGCAGTATGCCGCCCTGTGCAGGGACGCGAGCTTTAGGTCCGGGCCGGCCGTGGCGCGCGAGTTCGTGCATGCGCAGTAGAAGCCGCGGCCGGCCCGGACCTAGAGCTCGCGTCCCTGCACAGGGCGGCATACTGCGCCTGCGCTGGGACCATCGCGGCGGGGATCGAGGGGATCCCTGACATTGCTCCCCCCTACGGGCAACCTCCGGATGCCCACCTGATCTCTCCACCACGGGTGGTCACGAAGAAACCTCCGAACAAGTCTGGGTGCATGGACATTATGGGCTGGTTCCCAAGAATTGTCCTCGGGGCCATAGCCCTTCCATTTTATAAGAAATTCGGTCTGGCCCCCCCTTCTTCGGCACTTCAGGATCGTTTCCACCTCATATTCTTCTTGTCCCTCCACCGTTATGGCCTCCGGAGGTCTGGATTCTCGTTCTGGGAAGGTATCCGGGATCACAGGTTTAAGTAAGGACACGTGGAAAACAGGATGAATTTTGAATGTTTCAGGAAGGATAAGTTCATATGTTACCTCGTTGATCATTCGCTTGACACAAAAAGGCCCCACAAATTTAGGTCCCAATTTCTTCGAGGGACAAAGCATTCTCAAGTTGGTTGTTGCCAACCATACCTTATCCCCAGGCTTCAGCACCAGATTCCCCCTTCGTTTCTTGTTAAACGCATTCTTGTTGTCCTCCTGGGCCCGAGCGATGGCTTCCTGTAGTACTTTGTTGTTCGAGGAGAAGAAGGTTAATGCGTCTTGTGTTGCCGGAACTGGGCATTCAGAGACCAAACCAGGGAGAAAGACAGGGTGAAATCCGTAGTTAGAGAAGAACGGAGATTGCCCTGTTGCTGAATGGCTTGCGTTGTTATATGCAAATTCCGCTAAAGGTAAAAGTGGTAACCAATTATCCTGAAGGAAGGACGTGTAGCAACGCAAGTATTGTTCTAGGGTCTGGTTGGTCCTCTCGGTCTGTCCGTTGGTCTGAGGGTGGAAAGCAGAGGAGAGGGATAACTTGATATCCAGGGCCTTGCACAGGGCCCTCCAAAATCTAGATGTGAATTGGACCCCACGATCAGAGACAATGTCCTCCGGGACTCCATGTAATCTTACGATTTCCCGGGTGAATATTCGCGCAGTCTCGGACGCAGACGGAGTCTTCCTTAATGGTACAAAGTGAGCCATTTTCGATGATCAATCGATGACCACGAAGATCGCGGTGTGTTCTTGGGATGGTGGGAGCTAGACTATAAAGTCCATCACGATCCTTTGCCAAGGTCGTTCAGGAATCGGCAAAGGACGCAGCAGTCCCCAAGCCTTGTTCCTCGATGGCTTGTTTTTCTGGCAGATGGTACAGGATCTTACATAGTTTACAATCCTTGGCCATACTCAGCCACCAAAAAGAGCGTTGGAGAAGCTCCAGGGTCTTGGCTGGGCCAAAATGTCCCGCCATCGGGTGGTCATGGCAATGTCCCAGGACAAGGGTTCGGACCTCTTCAGGGACCATGACCAACCCATCCTTCCATAGGAGTCCCCCCTTGTTCTGGAGGGACACACCAACTGGGACTGACGCAGCCGTGGATGCCTCCAATAGCTTGGACCGAAGGTCCGTCTGGAGCGCCAAGAAATTTCCTGAAGACAGAATCGTATCAGGTACCGGTTCTTCTTTGGAGTCTTCAAACATGCGAGATAGTGCATCGGGTTTCGTATTTTTAGATCCGGGCCTATACGTGATGTGAAAAATGAACCTGGAGAAGAACAATGCCCATCTTGCCTGCCGTGGGCGTAAACGTTTGGCGGTCCTTAGGTACTCGAGATTTTTGTGATTTGTGAAGATCAAGATGGGGTGCGAGGCACCTTCTAGCAGGTACCTCCATTCTTCGAGTGCTGTTTTGATGGCCAACAACTCCCGATCGCCGATATCGTAATTCTTCTCGGCTGGGGTAAGTTTCCTCGAGAAGAACGCTACGGGATGGAGTAATTCTTTGGTGCCCTTTCGCTGGGACGGGATGGACCCCACCGCATTCTCTGATGCGTCTACTTCCAAGATGTATGGCAGGGCAGCGTCCCAGAATGGGTGCCGAAGTAAAGAGCTTCTTCAAGGCCTCAAAGGCTTCTTGAGCCTCCGGCGTCCATCTGAACCGGGTTCCAAGCTTGGTCAACTGAGTTATGGGAGAGACCAGACCCGAGAAGTTCTTAATTAAAAATTTGCAAAACCGATAAACCGCTGGACGCCTTTTTTGTCCGCTGGTACCGGCCACTCCAAAATCGCAGAGACTTTCTGAGGGTCCATTGTGACCCCCGCGGTGGAGATAATCAACCCCAGGAACGTAATGCTAGGTTGCTCAAAGCAACACTTATCTGCCTTGGCGGATAACCCATGCTGACGCAACCGCCCCAACACCCTTGCCACATGTATCCTGTGATCCTTCAGGGAGGATGAGAAAATCAGTATATCATCTAGGTCGGGTGTCGGCAAACCGCGGCTCCAGAGCATGCTCTTTTTCACCTTTGCTGCGGCTCCGGAGCACACTGCCCACCAGGTGACAGGCAATAGGGTTGCCGTAGCTGCAGTGGTCGGCAAGCCGCGGCTATTTACACTCTTTAATGCGGCTCTTCTGTGTGCCGGGCGCCCGCTCCCCTCCCTCCTCCAAACATTGGCTGTCAGGATGTAGGCGGGGCAGCGTGACAAACTCCTCTCCTCTCACAGTCCGCCCTGAAGACCGGAACGGCGCGGGAACACAGGGAGAGGAACGCGCGGAGCAAAGGTAAGTGAATTAACACAATATGGGGAATGAATTACTATAGGGATGAATTACTATAGGGGGGATGAATTACTATGTGGGGGATGAATTACTATGTGGGGGATGAATTACTATGTGGGGGATGAATTACTATGTGGGGGATGAATTACTATGGGGGATGAATTACTATATGGGGGATGAATTACTATGGGGGATGAATTACTATATGGGGGATGTATTTTCAGTTTTAAAAATGTGTCTCTCAAAATAAATTTCAATCGTGGTTTTGGCGAGATTTGGCTCAGTTGAAAAAAAAGGTTGCCCACCACTGACCTAAGGCTATGATTGTGATTATGACGATACACTGTGGCCCTGATTAACCCTTTGCTTACTGGGCCCTTAAACCCCCTTCATGACCAGAGCGCTTTTTGCAATATATGCAGTGTCAGATTTGTTTTAAATGTTGCAATGGTTTTGCGGCTCCCAGTCTTTTTTTACCCTTCAGAAACGGGTCCAAGTGGCTCTTTATGTCCTAAAGGTTGCAGACCCCTGGTCTAGGTAAACGATAACAAAAATGTCCAGGTAATCCCTGAAAATATCGTTTACAAAATGTTGAAATGTGGCTGGTGCATTGCACAGGCCAAATGGCATGACCAGGTATTCAAAGTGCCCAAACCGGGTACGGAACGCCGTTTTCCACTCGTCCCCCTCCCTTATGCGAACTAGGTTGTACGCCCCCCTTAGATCAAGTTTAGTAAAAATGACCGCAGCCTTCAGGCTCTGAAATAACTCTGGCACCAACGGTAATGGGTAACGATTTTTAATTGTGACCCTGTTCAGCTCCTAGTAGTCAATACATGGTCTCAGAGATTTGTCTTTTTTTTCCACGAAGAAGATCCCCGCCCCTGCTGGTGAAGTGGAGGGACGGATGAACCCCTTCTGGAGACTGTCCTCTATATATTCCTTTAGGGCCCCCAATTCAAGTTCAGATAGGGGAAAAATTCGCCCAAAAGGGATCTCAGAGCCGGGTAACAGGTCGCTGGGACAGTCATACGGGCGGTGGGGGGGCAGGGTATCTGCTCCCCGTTTACTGAACACGTCCAGGAATTCATGATATGCTGTGGGAATAACCTGTTTCAGATCAGATTCCCCCTCGGAGCATAGGAGGACCTGGGGGCCTGCCGGGCCTGAAGTGCGACAGTGTTCCTGACAGTATGGGGAAGGGAACAAGATTGACCCGGTTTCCCAGTCAATTTGGGGGTTATGGGCCCGTAACCAAGGGAGCCCCAAAATGACTGGGAAAAGAGGTGATGCAATGGCATCCAGGCGGAGGAATTCCTGGTGTTGGTTGGCAATGGTAGTGGCAATGGGGGGAGTTTCCTGATTAACTACTCCTGATTTTATCTGGGAACCATCGGCTAAAAATATGTTAAAACCCCTCTTTCTGGGTTGGAGGGGAATTTTCTGCTGACAAGCAAAGTCTAAATCCAGAAAACAACTGCATGCCCCCGAATCAATTATGGCTGTCACTTCCACGGTCCTTTCTGGAAGCTGAAAGGAGAGGGGCACAACTAAGTATTGGGAAGGACTGACATTGCCAATAGACAAAGAAGAAAAAGAGGTACACTTACTCATTTTCTGAGGGCAGGATCGTACCATATGACCGGCTTCCCCACAGTAGAGGCAGAGGTTCTCAGAGCGTCTCCGCTGGTGTTCTTCTGGCGATAATTTGGGCCGAGCCAGGCCTAGTTGCATGGGTTCTGGAACATCTCCTGGAAGTGGATTCTGGATACTTGGTCTGGGTGGTTGGCTGGGGCCTAGGAATGGACCCCAGTTGTTTCCACGACCCTGGCCGGACCTCTCAAACCTGCATTCCCGCAGTCGTCGGTCAATTTTTATCGTCAGGGCAATTAGGTCCTCTAATAACTCGGGAACCTCTTCCCGGGCCAGCTCATCCTTTAGGGGTTCTGATAGCCCCATGCGGAACTGGTGCAACAAGGCAAACTCGTTCCAGCGAGTGTCCCCCATCCAGCGCCTAAATTCTGAGGCGTATTCCTCTGCCGCCCGACGGCCCTGTCGGAGTGTGTATAAGATTGCTTCGGCAGAGGCAGCCCGCTGCGGGTCATCATATAGGATGGCCATCGCCTCAAAGAAATCCTTGACTGTTCCTAGGTGTGGGTCATTGTTTCCCCTTAGCCGATGGGCCCAATCTTGGGGTTCGCCCTGCAACAGTGAGATTATAAATCCCACCTTCACTGATTCAGTCAAAAAGGTACGGGGTTGAAGTTCAAAAAATAGGAGGCAGGATTCACGGAATGACCTGAAGCGTGTGCAGTCCCCGTGGAAACGCTCCGGTAAGGGTACCCGGGTTCCGCCATAGGTAGCGGGGCGGAGGCCCCTGATGCTGGCTCAAGAGCAGCCGGGGGTGCAGAAACCGGGGTCTGTGGGGCTGGGTCAGATAGGGAGCAGGTCTGGAAGCGGTTCTCCAGCTGCATACATTTATCCTACAGGGCTGCTACGGCCTGCGTCAGGTTAGATAGATGCCTGCAAATTTCTTCCAGCGGGGAGGGCCCTCCTCTAGGCTCAGTCATGGCCTTCTGGTACTGTAAAGGACCGCCCGGCGACACCACTAGCACTCCACTAATCAGGCGTCCCCAGCGCACGGAGTCTAAGTCCCAGAATACTTGTTCACCAGGGCCCCTGATGGTGGGGATGGACTTGGAGTACCCCGGGACCAGGTCGTGCTTACTGAGGATACCCGTCAGTGGTAGGGGTGTTCGCCAGGGGCTCCCACGGGAGAGAGCCTGATATGAGGAGGTCTGGAGACCCCGTTGAGAGGGATGGATGGATGGCTGAGCAAGTGCAGAGTCAGGCAAGCCGGGTCGGTAACAGGAAGGACAGTACGGTACAAGGCAGCGGGCAGAGAATAGTCGGGTCACACGCCAGGTCAGCAACAGTAGGTCAGATCCAATAGGGGACTTACGGAAGAGAGGTCAGGCAAAGCAAGGGTCTGGGCAGGAGAATTCAGCAGTGGTCAGGTACAATCCGGGTCAGCAACTTACAGGTTCAGGTTCAGGTTCAGGATACAGGATGCAGGGCAAGGATAAGACCAGAAGGCACCGAATGACAGCTCAGGGCCGTTTAAATATCGCGCCCTGCGCTGCCATTGGTGCCCAGCGCATACTGGCCCGGACCTAGAGCTCGCGTCCCTGCACAGGGTGGCATACTGCGCCTGCGCCGGACCATCGCGGCGGGGATCGAGGATCCCTGACAGTGGGGTTGTGTTAGGGGAGAAGAGGAAGAAAGGGGGACATCAGTTTGGCCGAGAGGAAAATTAAATCCCAAACACGCAGGCTATGAGTGATGAGGGGGCTAAGAGGAGAAGGGCGGAAGAAAGGAGGGAGCCAAAGGAGGGCCGTGACAGGAGCACAGTCAGGACTCTCCAATAACACCCATTGTACGATGTCAGAGGTAGCATGAAGTAATGTTAATTGGGAGATCTGTGCTGCTAAGTAATATTTTGTTACATTGGAGACCCCAAGACCCCCTCTCAACCGATGGGCATAAAGGGTGGTTTGTCGGCCCAAATGAAAGCCAGACTCTTATTTTGAAGACAACGCAGAAAAAATGATGGAACATGGATCGGAAGGGTCCTGAAAAAATAAATGAATTTAGGAAGGACCGTCATCTTGATGGCGTTGATCCGCTCTATCCAGGAAAGAGAGGGAAAATGCCAAGAGCGCAGAAGGGAAGTTAACGTGCACAAGAGGGAATAGTAAGCAGCAAAGAGGGAACAGTAGGAAGGGGTCAATTGCACTCCAAGGTAAGTAAGGGAAGAGGAAAAGAAGATTGGAGAAGGGAAATCGTGGGATCCGGAAGGGAAACGTTTACAGCAGTCATTTTGTGGGGCCCAACTACTTGGAGGCCCAAAAATTCCGTAAAGCAGGAAAGCAGAGAATGGAGATTAGGAAGTGTAGTTATTGGGTTGGTCAGAGTCAAAAAAGCATCATCTGCAAAAAGATTTACTTTATATGATGTTCCGGCGTAGGGAATTCCTGTGATATTTGGGATCGCAATCGCCAGGGGCTCAAGGGTCGGGGAAAGAGGGCATCCTTGGCGTGTTCGCCTGGTTATAGGGAGTTGCAGCATAACGGCCCGAAGCTTCTGGGGTAGAATATAGCGCCAAGAGCCAGGCTAAAGAGGAGCTCCCAAAGCTCCAGCGATTTAAGACGTAGCAGAGGTAATCCTAGGAGAGGGTGTTGAATACTTTGTAAATATCTAACGAGAGGAGGAACCCAGGAATATTGTGGCGATTAATAAAAAAAGAGAAATAAGGTGCACTACTTTCCGAACATTATCTGCTGCTTGACGGCCCGGAACAAAACCAACCTGGTCTCTGTGGATTAGAGCTTGTAAATACTTATTGACACGTGAACTTAGAATTTTACCTAAAAGTTTAATGTCCTCATTTAGCTGAGAGGGTGAAAGGCTTGGGGTTCATGAGCATCGGTAATCGATTTTGGTATCATGGAGATATGGGCTCGAAGTGAGTCAGGAGCAGGCCTGCTGCCCTCACGCATTGCATTTTAGTAGACGGTCAAATATGGAACCAAAAGCTAAGAAAATTTGTGGTAATAAAGGCCAGAAAATCCATCCGCACCTGGGGCCTTCAAGGGTCGGATGGACTTAATGGCCTGCAGCACCTCCAAGTCAGCAGCAGGAGCATTCAGCGTGTCACACGCTGATGTCGGTAGAGACAGGAGGTCAAGATCACGAAAGAAGGCATCTGCCTCTTTGATAGGAAAAGGGACAGGCTGGGAATAAAGGGAAGAGAGAAAAGTAGCGAAGGAGTCCACTATGTTTTCAGGGTCAGACGAGAGTTCACCGCTCGCCATACACAGTTTGACAGGCTTGCGGAGACGACCAGAAGAGTTTAGCCTCCGGGCCAACATAGCACCTGGCTTATTAGCAGAAAAAAAATATTTATGCCTGGCCCAGCAAAGGGCTTTCTCTGCTTGGTCGGAAGCCAGAAGAGCCAGTTCCACGGCAATGCTATCACGGGCTTTCCATGTCTGGGTGGAAGGGGAAGATTTCCAGGTCGCCTTTGCCTCTGCTAGTTGAGCAGTGAGATCTCGAAGCCTCCGTTCCCGTTTGCATTTACATATGGAGGCAACTTGAATAATGTGCCCCCACATTGCGGCCTTGAGTGCTTCCCATAGGGAGATTGCCGAGGATTCGGAGCCCACATTGTCCACAAAGAAGGCTTGTAAGTTAGAATGTATTTGCAGGAAGGCGTCCTGTGTCGTGAGAAGGGAGTCATTGAGCCGCCAAAGTGATCAAGGTCTGGAATCGCCTGTGAGAGACAGTCAAAACGAGTGGGTAGTGTTCCGACCAGGGTGACTCGAGGATCCAGACCCGGTCGACTAAGTGTAAGGGGCGAAAGGGCATAAATCTGATCAAGCTGACAAAAGCTATGATGAGGGTCAGAGTAGGAAGTGAAATTCCGCTCACGGGGGTTAAATCCACACCAGACATCAACCGGACCGTGAGAGCATAATTGTGCGCTGGGCTCTTGGAGGCGGGTGGGTCCCCACGGCTCCACTGATGAGCTGACGATGTACCCACACAGCTTCATCAAAAATTAACCTGCAAAGGGAGAAGGGGAAAGAGGAACAAAAGGGGGAGGGGGGCTGGGAAGGAAAAGAGAGAGAGGAGGGGCAGAGGGAGGGAGGGGGGAGGAGGAGAAAAGAGAAGGGGAGAGGAACGAATGGGGGAAAAAGGGAGGGGAAGGGGAGAGAGAGAGGAAGGGGGATTGGGAAAAGGGGGAAGGAAAAGAGGAGAGGGGTGGGAAAGCAGACCCGGCAGGGGAGGGGACAGAGCAGGTGGGGAAGGAGGGAACAGGAGGGGAATGGGAGGGGGAGAATGGAAGGGACAAGGGGGGGGCCATGGGGGAAAGGGAATGGGGGTAAAAAGGAGCAGGGCAGCGGAACAACAAAGTGCAGGTAGATGCATGTGGACCATCTGTTCCAGGATTCGGAACCCAGGGGCCAGGACCATCAAGAGAAAAGTCAGTGACTCCAGGCCTGGTGTGGCAATATGAAAGTACTCACAGCCCCTGAAAGATCCATTCAACCCGGGTCAGAACAAGGGGAGCCCTTCGTTGGAGGGGTTGAAGGAAGAGAACGTCTCCGGTGCTGGACCCTCTCCCAGGAATGACCAAGAAGTAGAGCCGGTGATCTGGTGATGTGGGACCGCATTGGAGTGGAATGCTTCTCCAGTAGATGTAGTGCAGACAGGACTTCATCTGGAGTGGTCACCGTATGGGTACGTCCCTTGTTAGCAAAGGCCAACTTGAACGGGTAGTCCCAGCGAAAACAGATATGGTTAGCAAGGAGGGCTGATTTATAGGGCATCGTTTCACAATAGTGCTCTGAGCCTGCAGGAGGGTCTCTTTCGTGTGGTAGAAAGTGAATTTAATAATAATGTCCCGGGGAGGGCCATCAGCTTTTTTCGGGCCCAGTGCACAATGGATCCGATCAAATTCCAGGCGGTCAATGGGAATTAGGAAAGAACAAAGAGAGAGCGCACAGGCCTAGTGCATTACCATAAAAAATGTTTAATAAGAAAAAAAAATAGGTGTTGTACTCACAAACGACAAAGTCAAGACACATCATAAAAGAACAGCTGGGTCAACACCGCACTGAGTAACAGTCCGCAATGGGGAGTGTAGACATCCAAATACTGACGCGTTTCGAGGACTTGTCTCTTCCTCAGAGCCACATTATTCTCGTTTGTGAGTACAACACCTATTTTATTTCTTATTAAACATTGTTTATGGTAATGCACTAGGCCTGTGCACCCTCTCTTTGTTCTTTCCTCATTTCAGTATATTTGGATTCCCCCGATCCATTTGAGGGCAGCATGGTGTGCATGTTCCAGGACATTCTTAATGTGGTTGTAGCCTGCATCAAGTCCATCCCCAAGCGCAGGAGCATTTTGTTTGCTGGTTCATTGGTCAATGGGAATTGCCAGGACCAATCCCTGGAAGAGCACCGTAGCCATGGAAGTGAGATCAGTGATTTGTCTCAGGGAGGCCTCTTAGGGGCAGGTTTCCCCTGTGGGCCCGATTCTCAAAATCCTCCAATCGACGCAAAGTAGACTCCAACTCTTTTCGTAAGTCGGTGAGGTCCTGTTCATAGTTTTCCAGTACTGTCGCGGCCACATCCATTTTTGTCTTCTAGCTCATTAGTGCGGGATCCAAGTTCGTTAACTTCTTTAGTGAGGTGGGTGGTGAGCTTTGTGGTGGCCTCGGACAGTTCTGTCTGTAACTTGGCCTTAAAACAGGTGAGGAGTTCCACATCATGGAGGGGTGGAGCATGGGCAGAAGGATGTGGTTCCCTTTAGCTATCCTCCATGCCAGAGGGCAGCTGGGAGTCCTCCATCGGGAGGAGCAAGATCGAGCCTGGACTTGAGGCTGGCGCCTCCAAGATGGCTTCCAGAGGGAAGGCCTCATCCCACACACGACCCGTTCGTCTGACGCCTGACACCCGGGTGGACGGCAAACGCTTCCCCATTTAGGTCTGGGAGTGTGAAGAAGGCTTGGGGGTAGGTGGGAAACCCTCCGGTCCAGCCGGGAGGTGCAGATGTGTCCAGGTGGTTAGGAGCGGAGTTAGCACCCGGCCATCTCAGGTCACTGCTTGCCATAAGTTTGGCTTTCAAGGACACATATTCTCGGCCTTCACAGCCTATACATGTCGCCTTCAGCTAAGGTCAATACATCGGGATGCTATTTAAACCATTTGTTACCACAAACAGAACCCGTCAAGGTTGTCCCTTGTCATCACTCATATTTAACTTATTGATGAAGCCACTGGCTGAGCACATTAGATCTAGCATAACTATCTCTGGTTTCTGTATTGGCCACTTGGAACATAAAATTAATTTTTTCTCTGATGTGATAATGATTAAAAACCCTATTACTTCACTTGATTCAGTACAAACCATCCTACATACATAGGTTTAGCGCTGTTTCTTATTATAAAGTCAATGAGCGCAAATCCTACATTTTAGACCTTGGTCTAGATTGCACCACTAGATCTCTGTTGCATAATCTCTGTACCTATTCCTGGGCAGACTCTGGTACACTATATTACTATTATTATTACAGTTATATAGTTCCATCAATTTATGCAGCATACAGTATGTGTGTATGTATATGTGTATGTATATGTGTATATATATTTATAGTGACAGTAGGCAGGTGAAATCACCTGGTTGCGTCCTGGATGGACGATACATTTGTCCAAGGTTCAGACTTTATGGGGATTTGTTCCACTAGAGGGAAGTGCTGAGTCCTTCAGCACTGAGTAATGAGCCCAGCTGAAGATAGTGGGCTCATTAAGGCTGCTATAAAACGTCCCAGCTTGCTGAGGGAGTTGTTCCAACCTGGAACCAGATCTATGCCTGAACTGACTGGGGAGCAAAACATCTGATCTGTGTGCAGAGAGAAAAAAGCCTGTGTGGCTAGCCTCCAACTACTAGCAACTAGGTACAGCATCAGGTTGTACCTAGTGGGTAGCTAGGGAAAGCTGTTGGTACAGTAAGTAGCCAAGTTGGCCAGGATTTAATTTGATGTTTTTTTGGTTTGGCATTTTTTGTACATAGTGTAAATAAACTGCATCTTTCTGTTTTTTCACCTCCACTGTTGTTGTGCTGTGCCTGTCTTTTTGTGTTGTGCACCCATCCAGGGGGTCACACACACCCACTGCCGAGCCAACCCCGTTACAATATATATATATATATATATATATATATATATATATATATATATATATACACCCTGTTCCAAATTATTATGCAAATTCCATTTAAGTGTCACAAAGATTAAATATTTTGTTATTCAGTTTAAATCATGGATGGCATTGTGTCTCAGGGCTCTTTTGATCACTGAAAACAATCTCGGACACCTGTGATAATTAGATTGGCAGGTGAGCCCAATTTAAGGAAACACTACTAAAGGAGGGTGTTCCACATTATTAAGCAGAGCATCATTTTAAAGCAATATGGGGAAAAAAAAGGATCCCTCTGCTGCTGAAAAGAGTGAAACAGTTCAATGCCTTGGACGAGGTATGAAAACATTTGATATTTCACGAAAACGTAAGCGTGATCATCGCACTATTAAGAGATTTGTGGCTGATTCAGAGCACAGATGGGTTCGTGCAGATAAAGGCACATTGAGGAAAATTTCTGCCAGATCCATGCATCGGATCAAGAGAGCAGCTGCAAAAATACCTTTACATAGCAGCAAACAGATATTTGAAGCTGCTGGTGCCTCTGGAGTCCCACGGACATCAAGGTGTAGAGTCCTCCAGAGTCTTGCAACTGTGCATAAACCTTCTATTCGGCCACCACTAACCAATGCTCACAAGCAGAAACGGCTGCATTGGGCAGAAAAATACATGAAGACTAATTTTCAAACAGTCCTGTTCACTGATGAGTGCCGTGCAACCCTGGATGGTCCAGATGGATGGAGTAGTGGATGGTTGGACGGCCACCCTGTTCCAACAAGTCTGCAATGTCAGCAAGGTGGTGGTGGAGTCATGTTTTGGGCCAGAATCATGGGAACAGAGCTGGTCGGCCCCTTTAGGGTCCCCGAAGGTGTAAAGATGACCTCTGCAAAGTATGTGGAGTTTATGACTGACCACTTTCTTCCCTGGTACAGAAGGAAGAACTATGCTTTCCGTAATACAATCATCTTCATGCATGACAATGCACCATCTCATGCTGCAAAGAATACCTCTGCATCAATGGCTGCTATGGGGATAAAAGGAGAGAGAGTCATGGTGTGGCCTCCATCCTCCCCTGACCTCAATCCTATTGAGAACCTTTGGAGCATCCTCAAGCAAAAGATCTATGAGGGTGGGAGGCAGTTTACATCCAAACAGCAGCTCTGGGAGGCTATTCTGACATCTTGCAAACAAATTCAAGCAGAAACTGTCCAAAAACTCACAAGTTCAATGGATGCAAGACTTGTGAAGCTGCTATCAAATAAGGGGTCCTATGTTAAAATATAATGTGACCTGTTAAAATGTTTAAAAAGTTAAAATGTTGTTAAACGTTTGATTGAAATAGCTTTTGATTTCAGTAAATATGCTGCAAACACAACAAATGACAATTTTTAGTTCTTTACAACCTATAAAGTGTTTTGAAACTTACTGTGCGTATTAATTTGGAACAGTGCATTGTAAGTTTATGTTTTAAAAAATTACTGTCTTCATTAGAAGGTTTGTTCAATAAAATTTGAATTGTACTCTTAATAGTTGATAACATGAGAATTATTCTGACTGTTATTTACATAAATTATATAGGTAAATGAGAAAAATATCATTTGCATAATAATTTGGAACAGGGTATGTATGTATATGTATGTGTGTGTATGTATGTATGTATGTGTATATATTTATATATATATCTGACAGGCTGGCCCCCCCACCCCTTGAACCTCTGCAGCAATGCTGGCAGCACTCATATATCTATTTTCCAAAGACAACCTCTGGATATGATCCTGAGAATGCACTCAACTCCTTTGGTCGACCATGGCGAGGCCTGTTCTGAGTGGAACCTGTCCTGTTAAACTTCTGTACGGTCTTGACCACCATGCTGCAGCTCATTTTCAGGGACTTTGCAGTCTTCTTATAGCCTAGGCCATCTTTATGTAGGGCAAGAACTCTTTTATTCAGATCCTCAGAGAGTTCTTTGCCATGAGGTACCATGTTGAACTTCCAGTGACCAGTATGAGAGAGTGAGAGCGATAACACCAAATTTAACACACATGCTCCCCATTTACACCTGAGACCTTGTAACACTAACGAGTCACATGACCCCAGGAAGGGAAAATGGCTAATTTGGCCCAATTTGGACATTTTCTCTTGGGGTGTACTTGCCTTTATTGCCAGCGGTTTTGACATTAATGGCTGTGTGTTTAGTTATTTTGAGGGGACAACAAATTTCCACTGTTATACAAGCTGTACCCTCACTACTTTTTATTGCAGCAAAGTGTAATTTCTTCAGTGTTGTCACATGAAAAGATATAATAAAATATTTACAAAAATGTGAGGGGTGAACTCACTTCTGTGAGATACTGTGTGTGTATGTATATATATATATATATATATATGTGTATATATATATATATTAATTACATTCAAATCAGCCCCTTACTCTCAAGGGGTGTACAATGTGAGTCCCTAACTTACATTCATATATACATATACTAGGATCAATTTAGATAGGATCCAATTAATCTACCACCATGTCTTTGGAGTGTGGGAGGAAACCAGAGTACCCTGAGGGAACACACGCAGGCACAGGGAGAACATGCAAACTCCAGGCAGGTGTTGCCATGGTTGGGATTCAAACCAATGACCCTAGTACTGCCAGGCGGAAGTGCTAACCATTTAATCACTGTGCTGCCCTGTATATTGCCAAAAGTATTGGAACACCCCTCCAAATTATTATTATACAGGATTTAGATAGCGCCAACAGTTTGCTCAGCGCTTTACAATATAACGGGAGACAATACACAACAATACAGTTCAATACAAGAGGGATTTGAGAGCCCTGCTCCTTGGAGCTTACAATCTCATTGGATTCAGGTGTTCCAATCACCTCCATGGTCCCAGGTGTATAAAATTGTGCACCTAGGCAATGCAGACTGCTTCTACAAACATTTGTGAAAGAGTGGGTTTCTCTCAGGAGCCCAGTGAATTCAAGTGTGGTACTGTGATAGGTTGCCACCTGTGCAAAAAGTCCATCCATGTAATCTCCTTGCTACTAAATATTCCATGGTCAACTGTTTGTGGTATTATAACAAAGTGGAAGCAACTGGAAACAACAGCAACTAAGCCACAAAGCAGTAGGCTACGTAAAATGACAGATCATGGACAGCGCATGCTAAAGCACGCAGTGTGCAGAAGTTGCCAGCTGTTTGCAGAGTCAATAGCTAAAGACCTCCAAACTTCATGTGGCCTTCAGATTAGCACAACACTGCATAGAGAGCTTCATGGAATGGGTTTCCATGGCCAAGCAGCTGCATCCAAGCCTTACATCAAGTGCAATGCAAAGCGTCAAATGTTGTTCTATAATACACTCTAAGGAATATTAACCTTTGGCAAATCCATGCCTCTCAGAAAGATTTGCAGCAACATTTTACATAACAATGGAAGGCTGCACTGACTTGTCAGTTAAACTTCTGGGATATTGATCTGATCAGTTAAGTAGCAGAGGGGGTTGTTAATTTCATTAACACCAAAGCAGCTGAAACTGATTAACAGGTGTACAGGTGAAAGGGTCTGGAGAAGCTGTGTAGAATGTTACGCTGCATGTAACATCGTTCAGCATGACCGTTTTGGTGATAGTCTGGGGAGGCATATCCATGGATGGATGCACAGACCTCTACAGGCTAGACAATGGTACCCTGACTGCCATTAGGTATTCGGATGAAATCCTTGGACCCATTGTCAGACCCTATGCCAGTGCAGTGGATCCTGGGTTCCTCCTGATGCACGACAATGCCCGGCCTCATGTGGTGAGAGTATGTAGGCAGTTCCTGGAGGGTGATTGAATTGATACCATTGAATGGCCCCCACGCTCACGTGACCTAAATCCAATTGAACACCTCTGGGATATCATGTTTTGGTCCATCCTACACTGCTAGCTTGCACCTCAGACTGTCCAGGAGCTCAGTGATTCCCTGGTCCAGATCTGGGAGGAAATACCCCAGGGCACCATCCGTCATCTCATTAGGAGCATGCCCCGACGTCAGTCACGTATACAAGCATGTGGGGCACCATACAAACTACTGAGTACAATTTTGAGTTGCTGCAATTAAATTTCAGAAAAATGGACTAGCCTGCTGCATCATTTTTTTCACTTTGTTTTACGGAATGTCTTTGATTTCAGTCCTCTATAGGTTGCTCATTTTCATTTCAATCAAAGGATGGGGCATCCTTACGTTCCTAACACGTTACCCAGTTCATATCAGTATAGATATCTAGCATGATAGTTTTCCTCATTGAGATCTGATGTGTTCTCAAAGTGTTCCTTTAATTTTTTTGAGCAGTGTATATAAAGCAAAAATTTGCATTTCTCTCAGAGTTAACTCAGAAACTAACAAGGCGTTGGTATTTAACAAGGCTTTGGAGGGTGGCCAATCTGGCACTCTCTACAATGTATTCAGGTAATTCCCCTGCTTAACTATCCTGCGGGTGGGTGTCTTTAATATGCTAATCATATAAAGACACAAATCATACACTGCATTGTATTCTATAAACCTTGCAAAACAATGAAAAAAAAAGCAAAATGCTGAGCCATGCGAAAACAAATAACATATACACACACTGACAAGAGCAGGAGAGTTTATTTTGGGTTGTTATTATAAATTAATGAATATATACATATAGTAACAGTGCAGTGCCCTGTCACAGGATAAAAATAGGTACAAGTGGTCAGGTAATGGACACGGTCTGCACATGTGCAGAGTGCAGAACTGCGGAGCTTAGATTTTAAGTGGAGAAAACTGCTGTTGCAGGTCTCTCTGGATTTTGATATTGCTGGATGGGGCTCCGTTTTTTGGAGATTTCAAAGTGCCTTGGGAGGGCAGAAATCTAAAATCCAGTGTCCAGATTTTGTAGTTAACCAGCAGGGTATGGGCCCAGATGCTCACAGCTCTAATGATGGTCTGCTGAGGGTTGCAGGGGGGAGTAGAGTGCAGTTGGAGCAGTGGCTGCCATTGTGCGTCTCTGTGAGATGGGTGCTGTGTGCCTCAAAAGGGCTCAAGGCTATGTGCCTGTCAGGGCTCCAGGGTATGACCAGAGGTATGTGAACTGACGCAGGGAAACGCAGGCTTCAGATATGATACTAGGGTCGTTGGTTTGAATCCCAGCCACGGAACCACCTGCCTGGAGTTTGCATGTTCTCCCTGTGCCTGCGTGGGTTTCCTCCGGGTACTTCGGTTTCCTCCCACACTCCAAAGACATGCTGGTAGGTTAATTAGCTCCTGTCTAAATTGGCCCTAATATGTGTATGTATGAATGTAAGTTAGGGACCTTAGATTGTACGCCCCTTGAGGGTTAGGGACTGATGTGAATGTTCAATATATATGTGTAAAGTGCTGCGTAAATTGACGGCGCTATATAAGTACCTGAAATAAATAAATAAATATGTTATAAACAATATAATTTATTAATACTAACAATACATAAACGCAGTGCAATACTAAAACATAACACAGTGCAAACAAACCAAACCAAACCACCCACAGATAACAATACATACAATGCAAGCGTCGTCAGGCAGGCCGGGTCAATAACAATCGGGCAGGTAGGAACAGGAGGAGCAGGCAGAGAGTAGTCAGGTCACGAGCCGGGTACAGCAACTAACGGGCAGGTAGGTACAGGGGGTCAGGCAGAGAATGGTCGGGGTCACAAGCCAGGGATCAAACAGGAGAAATCAGCAGAGGTCCGGATCAGGCAGGGTCGGCAACGAATCAGTCAGACAGGAACAGGAATGCAGGTAACAAGATACAGGGGCCCATAGAAAAACACACACCAAGGCACAGACTGCAGGTCTGGCCATCCCTTAAATACACCTGTGATCAGCCTCAGGTGTTTTGGCTGACTGCAGGGTTGAGTCTCTGATTGCTGAGAGCACCCGCTGGCCAGCCCTGGTACTGCAGCCCACAAGGCAGGTGAGTCCCACCATTACTGGCAAGTCCATTCCTGACAGTGCCTCAAAAGGGCTCAAGGCTGTGTGCGTTAAAGAAGTCTGAGGCGGTGGGCCAGGAATAGCCAATGGTCTGGGAGACCCATACCAGCAGAGGTACTGCTGACCAGCAGTGCTAATAAAGAGTAGCCAGGCTTAGCATTTTTCATTTGTATTGACCACTGGAGAAGAACCCCTGTGTGGGAAAGCTTAATTTGGACTTTTGAGTTTTTGTTTCTTGCCTTTTAATAAAAGTGGGCTACCAAGCCCTGAAAAAGAGTTTCTGACTAGCGTGGACTCACTTGGAAAGCATCTACCACTAGAGCTAATCATCCTACATATCACAATATATAAAACTAGTTTGGACCAGTTTTTTCCTTTGATAATAAATTATCAAATCAAATAAATGTGATAAAGTTAGGTGATATTCATTACCATTTACCACCAAATGAAAGCCCAATTTGTCCAGAAAAAGAAACCGGTATAATCCACCTGGATATACTAAGCAGGTGCGCTGATATGTATAGTTTTACTAACATGTCAAGGTTTAAAAATGTTGTTCAGGTGTTAGGATTTGTTTTATCTTCCATCTTGAAGGGCATAAACACAGCTACCAAAGTTCGCATAGCAGGGATCGTTTATTTGCACATATTGCAATACTTGTTCATCCTAGAATCCAACAGAGCCTGCGTCGTACATTGACTTGTGGCCCTATTTGTAGTTTCTGTCACAATATAGTTACATAAGCATGATGATATGGACAGCACACAACTGTTAGTTGATACTGACAACTGGAACATCCCATGCATTCCTATAGATCAGGGTGTCAAACTGCGGCCCTCCAGCTGTTGCAGAACTACAATTCCCATGAGGCTTTGCAAGGCTGACAGTTACAAGCATGGCTCCCAATGGCACAGGCATGATGGGAATTGTAGTACCTCAACAGCTGGTGATCCGCAGTTTGACACCTGTGCTATAGATGAATCCATCCATATAAGAGCTGCAGCACACCTGCATGTCAGATTACCAAAAATGGTAATCAAAAATGGTGCTGCATCCACTATGTGGAGATAGGTATAGTATTAGTTTTTTTGGTACAGGAACTGCACTAATTAACAGCATTTCCATGGTCCATCTTTTTTCGATGTTTTTCCTAGATTGAAATACCTGAAAGAAAGGCCTCTCTTCCAAAGCACCCTGACAGCGTATCTGACACCGTTTCATTGGTAAGGAATACTTTGTTTGACTGTCACCATTATCTGAATATTACAGTAATGACCATTTGCATGAAAGTGATATAAAAGGTTTTTTTTTTGTTTTTTTTATACAGATTATACTTACCTGCTCTATGCAGTGGTTATGCACAGAGAAGCCCTGATCCGTCTTTTCTCGGGTCACCTGGCAGCTCCCCTGGCCCCTCCCTCCTGCCAAGTGCCCCCACAGCAAGCTGCTTGCTATGGGGGCACCTGAGCAGGCTTGCTCCTGAGCCACTGCTCTATGTGTCCATTTACATCCAGAGCCATGGCTCGGCCCCGCCCCTCTCTCTTCTCATTGACTCACTGGCTGTGATTTACAGCAGTAGGAGCCAATGACTCCCACTGTTGTCTCAGCCAATGAGGAGGGAGAGTCCCCAGAGAGCCGACTCTTGACTCTTTACACATCAGTGGACCGCGATGGGGCTCAAATAAGTATTAGAAGGGCTGAGGGGGCTGCTGTTCACAGAAGGTTTTTTTTTTTTTTTAATCTTTGTAACATTACCCCTCAGAATGTGCTTGATAATGCTTGTCCCCAGTGGTTGCCCTGACCTTGCAAGGCACCCTACACCTCTGACACTCTAGGTTCAGACATATTTCAGAAGAATAGGATAACAATGCAAGAGACGCCGTTCTAAGTAACACCTCTATTTGGATATACACCTCTATATTAGTCTTGTTAAAAAAAAGTAGACCACAATAATAATGGTTTATACAGTCATGAGTAGTAAGCTTAAACTGATAAAATGCAGCACCAGCAAGTAAGAGGGGGAAGAAAAGGTTTGTTGACGTATTAACTCCCTCTAGTCCACAATGGTGGATGCAGAGAATTATGTAAAAGTATACTCCAACATAAATAGATATAAGTATCCTAATTTGAATAACAATGGCCTTAGAAGAAAAGGGGGTTCCTTTAACTAGAGATTGCAACTTAAGTCCCGTGATGTTTAAAGTAAACCTGATGTGGTGGTGTCTGTTGTCTTTTGCTAGCAATGGTGGGACACATAAACAGTAATGAAACCTAGTAATTCAGTGAAGTTAAACAGACTGTGATACTGCTCAAAGCAAGGATCTCCTGATACTGAGGTGTAAAGGTGTCTGCATGCAGTGTATCTAGAGTGATGACAGAAAGAGGTTTGGCATCTAACGGGTCACCAATCCCATGGATATCAAAGCCTCCTATGGGCAAAAGTTCTTGCACATGCTGTTGGCTGTTAGCAGGAATGTGCAGAGTTGGCACCTGACAGTCTGTCAGCGCAGTGAGCAGAAATGTCTGTGTGAAGACAGGATAGTGACGGTCATGATGCAGAGAAGCTGATGTGATCCTGGTGTAGCAATCTGCGTCATCGCTGTGCTGAACTGATGTGCTGAGTCCTGCAGCAGTAATCCAATAACACTGTTCAACAAATTTTTATTTTTTGCCAGTTTTGGAAACAAAAGGATCCATTTCTTAATGAATTTCACATTCTGAGTTCAAATATAACAATGAAATTTGTCAATTGGCTCTAGTTTTTCTGTAAACGGAAAGTTTTCTACTATAGGCGTAATGACTACATAATGCACAATAATTATATAGATAGATGTCTTTCCACAAATATAAAGCAAGTGATATTGACTACATAACAAAGCCTAAATGGCATAATATATTGCATAGGATTACCAAGAAAAATTATAGCCATAAGCTAAGTTGAATCATTTTAATACTTAGGATTCTCACTAGTTTTGTCTTCAGTTTGTGTCGGTTTTGCTTCTCTTGGCTTTTCTCTTGTATTCGAGGAAAGGGCTATCTCTTACAACTGCACGTGACTACACGCTTCAGGTTCTTCCTCACTTGACTCAACCACGAAGGATTCTGGTGCTTTAGGAATTGGTAGCCCCTCTCCATGAGGAACTGGACGTATTGCCGATGGAATATTTGGATAGTGCACAGATAACTTTTTCTTCTTATTTAGCCCTTTTACAATTGGAGGCACCATACAAAAGTAACAATTACTAACATGATCTGTTGGCTCTCTCCAAATCATTGGCACAGCGAAAGGCATAGATGCCTTTTTTCCATTCAACCATTGCTCCAGTGCCGTCCCACAAGAATTGCAGCATATATGTGGTGCCCAGCTCTTGTCCTGGTCTCCTATCTTGCAGCCAAAATACAAGTTGTAGGCTTTCTTAATCATTCCTGTTATCCTCCTTTTTTGTGAGATAAAAGTTATTTCACAGCAGATATAGCAGAAATTATCTGCTTTATTCACACAAGTTCGAGGCATTACTGAGTAGTCTATATAAGCATAAAACTAAATGTAAAGACGCTGTCGAACTACAATCAGCTACAGATACTGCAGCTTTTATGCAGTGAAGTGATGCAATTAAAGGCTAATATTGCATCATCTCAGTATACATGCAATTTTCTATTGGTCACCAGTATCAATTGCGCAATATGCAGCTGAAGTTGCATCATAATTTTGAATGGCTTACATCATTAGATGGGTGAATATATCATGGAAACTAGAGCCAATCAACATTTTTTAGGGTCATTTTCGTTTTCAGCACCCCAAAATTATGTAAGATTAGCTAATTTTATGCCCAAAACTTTTTACTTGTTGAACAGTGTAATCGATCTTTGGATGAGAATGGCAGTCCCTTGGTTTTCAGCCTTGAATCTTGTGCCAAGCCAGTCACCTGCTGTAGAATATATCTGCTCTCCCAGCATCCTGGTTTGCCAGCTCTCTGGTAGTTGTAGTTCAAACAGCACTCAGAAATACAGTATGTAATGGTTATAGGACAATAAACTACCAACACTCAGCATTACACTAGTTGTTTGTTACAATCAAGGCATAATCTTAAGCAATCAGTCCTCATAATGGACTATATTGACATCAGATGACAGTAGGTGCACCTCAAATAATGTTGATAAGCAATGATATAAGATGACAAAGATATATGCATGTGTACATAGACATATATAAAACCCTGGAGGTGTGGGCTACAATCAGTTAGTGGATAGTCTCTTACTGACACAGCTTGCAGAAGTTAGGCTGCCTCTTTAGATGGGCAGAGAAATGTTGGGTGTTGAAGAGTGTGTGGTATATTCCAGCAGAGAGGTGTTAGAAACTCATTGATGGTTACAGGAAACAATTGATTTTCAGTCAGGAGTGTGCTACCAAATATTAAATTGAGGATCAGATTTGGATTTTTGTTTCTCCACTTTTTTGTGTCATACCAATACAAACAAAAGAAATAAACATGAGAATGCCTAAATATTTGTAATTGCAACAATTTTCTAGGCGAAGTAGTGCATTATCTGACAGAAATGCAGGGGTGCCAATACTTTTGGCCATGACTGTATGTGGTATCACTGTGAGCGTCAGGAGCAGGAGAATTTATTTTGGGTTTTTCTTGGATTGTAAAGTATGCCAATAGCAAGAAATATACAGCTAAATTAAAATAAAAATAATCAGGAGATATCCATTACCGTTTACACCAAAAGAAAGCCCAACTTGTCCTGAACAAAACAAAGTATAATCCACCTGGATACACAAAGTAGTTGCAAAATTGTGCTTCGACATTAACATTTGTTTTACCCTTAGTCATTAAGGGATTAAACAATATAGGCACTTATGTTTTTTATATAGCTATACCTGCAAAAGTGGCTAGTCTGAAGTGATATATCGGGATCTTATTTTCTGACTAAAGTTCCACTTCATTCATATAGTACAGTGCCCAGGTTTCCATTAATCAAGACCATGGGTTATATGCTTCCACCTTCAGGTGAGGACAGTGGCAAGCAAAGTTGCTCAGAAGAGCTCATATAACCACTCCCAACATTCTTTGTTTTTTCTTTTTGCTAGTGTCCTTAGATGATGGGTGACCTGAGAGCTGTTTTTTGGCACATATAACATAATTATTTTTTTGCATACCAGACATGACATACATTGCCTATATGCGTGGCTACTCTTATCAAAGTAGTATTTATTTTTAAAGGCAAATTTGTCTATTATTTTACTCAAATTTAACAGAACAAAGCATGATAAATAATAACATATACAAGTAAATGAACAGAAAAACATCACAGGTGTGGTTATGATCTATGTGGATGGATGAAAATGATTCTATAAAACAGCAAGAAGGAAGGATCAATAACCCATATAACGGAGATATAACAAAACGTGTCGGGGGGGTATCCCCGGGAGAGAACTCTGTATAACCAAGAGTATAAACCCAAACAGAGAAAAAGGAGAAAAAAACATATACAAAAATATCTATCTATCTATCTAACAATTCACTTAGCAAACAGGAGCGTTCACAAAAATTTTGCTTTGATTCGTGAACTCTGCTTCAGTTGACTAACACGAGCCACAGCCATCTTCCCTGCTTTGACACATGGTCGTGACTTCCTGTAGGCGAGATCGATGTCACAGACAGACACTGAAAGTGTACTGTGAAAACACAGTAAAGAGAAGCTTTTTGGTGTGCTTTTTAGCACATACTGTACATCCCTGTGCACACTTGCCGCAAAGCTTTTTTTGTGTGCTTTTTGAAGGCAAATTTGTTATTATTTTGCATAAATTTAACAAACAGACATGATAGTATAAAAAACATATACAAGTAAGTAAACAGAAAAACATCATCAAACAGATGTGGCTATGATCCATGTGGATGTATGAAAATGATGCAGTACAACCGCAAGAGAGAAAGATCAATAACCCATATTACGGAGGTATAACATAGTATCAGGGGGTATTCCTGGCAAGATGTATGGAACAATATGAGAGAACTCCGTATAACCAAGAGTGTAAACCTAAACTGAGAGAGAAGGAAGGAAAAAAGCCAGTGGAAAATATATTGGAGGAGAAGACGGAGGCCCTCCTGTCACGCAGATACAGTCAGGTCCTTAAATATTGGGACATCGACACAATTCTAACATTTTTGGCTCTATACACCACCACAATGGATTTGAAATGAAACGAACAAGATGTGCTTTAACTGCAGACTGTCAGCTTTAATTTGAGGGTATTTACATCCAAATCAGCTGAACGGTGTAGGAATTACAACAGTTTGCATATATGCCTCCATATGTAATGGGACAGAATAAATCATAAATCAAACTTTCACTTTTTAATACTTGGTTGCAAATCCTTTGCAGTCAATTACAGCCTTAAGTCTGGAACGCATAGACATCACCAGACGCTGGGTTTCATCCCTGGTGATGCTCTGCCAGGCCTCTACTGCAACTGTCTTCAGTTCCTGCTTGTTTTTGAGGCATTTTCCCTTCAGTTTTGTCTTCAGCAAGTGAAATGCATGCTCAATCGGATTCAGGTCAGGTGATTGACTTGGCCATTGCATAGCATTCCACTTCTTTCCCTTAAAAAACTCTTTGGTTGCTTTTGCAGTATGCTTTGGGTCATTGTCCATCTGCACTGTGAAGCGGCGTCCAATGAGTTCTGAAGCATTTGGCTGAATATGAGCAGATAATATTGCCCAAAGCACTTCAGAATTCATCTTGCTGCTTTTGTCAGCAGTCACAACATCAATAAATACAAGAGAACCAGTTCCATTGGCATGCCCACGCCATGACACTACCACCACCATGCTGATGAGGTGGTATGCTTAGGATCATGAGCAGTTCCTTTCCTTCTCCATACTCTTCTCTTCCCATCACTCTGGTAGAAGTTGATCTTGGTCTCATCTGTCCATAGGATGTTGTTCCAGAACTGTGAAGGCTTTTTTAGATGTCGTTTGGCAAACTCTAATCTGGCTTTCCTGTTTTTGAGGCTCACCAATGGTTTACATCCTGTGGTGAACCCTCTGTATTCACTCTGGAGAAGTGTTCTCTTGATTGTTGACTTTGACACACATACACCTACCTCCTGGAGAGTGTTCTTGATCTGGCCAACTGTTGTGAAGGGTGTTTTCTTCACCAGGGAAAGAATTCTTCGGTCATCCACCAGAGTTGTTTTCCGTGGTCTTCCGGGTCTTTTGGTGTTGCTGAGCTCACCGGTGCATTCCTTCTTTTTAAGAATGTTCCAAACAGTTGTTTTGGCCACGCCTAATGTTTTTGCTATCTCTCTGATGGGTTTGTTTTGTTTTTTCAGCCTAATGATGGCTTGCTTCACTGATAGTGACAGCTCTTTGGATCTCATCTTGAGAGTTGACAGCAACAGATTCCAAATGCAAATAGCACACTTGAAATTAACTCTGGACCTATTATCTGTTCATTGTATTGTTATATTGTTGACTTCTTTAATATAATCAGTTTTGGATAAAACAACCACCCCTCCCCCTTTATCCGCTGGTCGGACTACAAGGTCTTTGTTCTCTAAAAGGGAATTTATAGCTTTTTTACAAGATGTTTGATGCCTTACTTTTTTAACTTCTAAGTTCTTAAGGTCTTTAAAGACTGTATCCCAAAATGCATTAATGTAATTAAGTGATTGTGCTGGCACAACCCTTCGAGAAGCAGACCTAATTGTGGCTTGGGGCCAAAAGGCACATTTCTAGTCTTGTCTGCAGTCCATATTTCTGGAAAAGAACATTGACAGGCGGACTTCCTCAGTCATCAAAGTCTAGATGTGGGTTAACTGTCTTGTCACCCAAAGTGTTCCAGGACATCTTTCACTGTTGAGGTATGCCAGACATAGATCTTTTGGAATCCTGCTTCAACAATAAGGTAGACTAGTTTGTGGTCAGGGATCAAAGGGTCTTTTGAATGCACTTCTGATGCAGTGCGATCAGTTCTGCTGATAAATGCTTTCCCTCCAATACGGATTCTTCCCTGACTGCTTTGCTGAATCGAGATGGAGGGCATTTTGGTACTCTTGGTGGCAACAAATTATCCCAGAAGGACTTGATACTTGGACATTCTGAAACTTCTGAGAGACAGTACATGGGCACTTCTACAAAAGCCTAACCTGCTGTATCAAGGACTAGTCTACCATCTTTTACGGTTTCTTCACAATTGCTGGCTATACTGGCTTGGCTATTGATTCCCTGGTCCTGACAGATCGAGGTCACACTGACTCCATTATTCCCATGATGCTTAAAGCTAGGAAATCGACCTCTCACACTTGGAAGGTATACTTCACATGCCAGGCATTCAAGTTTCACCATAGGTCAGGGGTGTCAAACTTAGATTCATCATGGGCCGCATCAGCATTATGGTTGCTTTCCAATTCCCAATTGTATCTGTAGGACTATATAACTGTATCTACTCATTATCATATTAAATTGCTTCTGCATTTGATTACTGGTTTTTGTAATAATTTAAGACTTAAGCTGTGAAGGGCAGGTGCAGACTGGCACAGAGCTCACTCACATTCCTGTATCAGTTGATGCAAGTCTGATAAGGACAGTCGTACATCGCTGGTATCAACGACAGTAATTATTGGAGACTGTTCAGGCAGAACATGGTTCTGCCATGGTGTTCAGCCTGCTCAATCTCTGATAATGTTTCTGTGTGTGATAGCAGCGGTATGTGACCCTCCTTAACAACTGGCATAGAATTGTATTATAATTATAAGCCAATGTCCTGAGCACCCCACCCCCCACTTAAGTTCAGAGACAGTGTTGGTGGGTATAGATGTAGAGTCCCTCTATACCTCCATCCTGCATCATTGTGGGATTGGTGCAGTAGCCCATTTTTAGAAGTGAGCTACCCAAGTATGGGAGCACAAATGAATTCCTTCTAGAGCTGTTGGACTTTCCACTCAATAACAATTTCTTTCAATTCCTGGGGACCTTTTACTGCCAGATTTGAGGGACCTTGATAGGGACCTGTTGGGCACTAGCGTGTGCCTGCCTCCACCTTGGATGGTGGGAGGAGGAGATTGTGTATCGGTCCTTGATGTACCTCAGTCATGCATCCCTTTAGCTGTACATTTGAGGTACATTGATATCCTTATGCTTTGAGAAGGAACAGAGCAAGAACTCCATGATTTCATGATTGAACTTAATGCTAACAATCGGAACATCAGACTCACATATACCTTTTGATCTTAGGGAGATTTTGTTTTTGACTTCCTGATATCCATTGAGGGCAAAAGCCTGAGAACCAAAATGTATCATAAATTTACGGCTGGCAGTACCCCGCTCTTAGCCTTTAGCCATCATCTACATTCCTTGGTGCAGGGAACACCTACTGGATTGTTCCTGCGTATTCGCAGGAACTGTACCAGTGGGGATGACTACAGACAGGAGGCAGAGGATCTCTATAGGAGATTCCGTGAGAGGGGATACTCTCATGGAACTATCAGACGATCCTGCAAAAGGGCCTCAGTGCGGAAACGAGAGTCGCTCTTGTATGGCAGTATTGAGAATGTGTCCCCCCAGGATAGTCCCTCTGTATGAATCATTACTCACTATGGCACCCAGTGGGAGGAGGTACGGGCTATTTTGGCCAAGCATTGGCATATATTGACACAGTCTGTCAGGCTCCGCCCAACGGGATCTCTAGTGGTCCACAGCATGGGGTTTCCCAGGACGCGGAGTCTAAGTCCCAGTCTGCCTTTTCACCAGAGCCCCTGATGGTGGGGATGGACTTGGTGCAAGACTGGAACCAGGTCGCGCCCCTGGGCACCCCCGGCGGTGGCAGAGGGGTCCCGCTGAGGGTATGTGCCCGGGATGAGTCTGCTGTGAAGGGGATAACAGACCCCGATCCGAGCGGGATGGATGGGATGACAGATCCCGATCTGAGCGGGATGGATGGACGACTACTAGGAGTGAGCGAGGTCAGACTAGCCGGGTCGGTATCGTGCGGGCAGCGTGGTACAGGGGGAGCAAGCGGAGAATGGTCGGGGTCACAAGCCAGGTTCAGCAGGTAGCGGGCAGCGTGGTACCAAGGGTCAGGCAGAGGGATGGTCAGGAACGAACCGGGGTCAGAGCAGGAGAGGGTCAGCGTAATCAGAACAGGCAGAGTTTGGCAACAAGGAAACGCACTAGCAGGAACACAGGAACAGGAACAAGACCTTGCGATACTTTGGAAATGCACAGGGCAGATTTAAATAGGGCGCCCTGTGTTTCCATTGGTGCGGCTGCGATTGCTACTGCGCATGCGCGGCCGCCGCCGCGATCTCTGTGTTCGCCGGCCAGGAAGAATCGGCGATCTGCGCATGCGCGTGATGCTGAGCGGCCGGGATCCCTGACACAGTCTCTGGAATTATCAGGAATTGTGGGCCGCAGACCTCTAATGGTTGCCAAAAGAGCTATGAATTTAAGGGACAATTTGGTATAGTCAGAATACAGACGAACACCTGTGAAAAACTGGTTAATGGACCTGCCCCCACTTAAGGGTATTGTACCCCTGTGGATGGTGTCATATCTGCAGTTTTGTTGACCTCACAGATAGATTTACAGATGCAGATAGAAGGTTTATCACATTAAGCAGTTTTTGAACTGTGCGATGACAGGAGTACTATACATGCTTGAATGTCTTTGTAACAAAATATACATTGGTAAGACCAAACGTTAGTTACAAATGCATATAGGTGAACACCTTGGCAGTATTAGCAACAAGCATGACAAGACTCCAGCTTCAGAACATTTTGCCAAGTTCCACAATTCATCTCCTATAGGACTTAGGCCTCATGCACACTGGACATAAAAAAAAACGCAAGTACCATTAGCTGTAGAATGCTGCAATAAAAACATGTTTTTTTGCATTTTTTTTAGTTTTATTGCATTAGCTTTTTAGCGTTTTTTAGTGTTTTTCAGCATTTGCGTTTTTTAGCAAAGTTATACTCTCACAAAATCTTCAGGCTCATAAACGCTGGATAGCCGCGTTCTTTAGCGTTTTTCAGCTTTTATCTACATTTTTCAGCTTTTATCAGCATTAGAGCATTTTTACAGCTAAAATACTCCTCTTGAAACCCACTAGTTCTGGGGTTTTTTTCCAGCCAGAAAACACTCCAGCCAAAAAACTGATTAAAGCATATGTGTGCATGGACACATAGGATAACATGCTGGGGAGTTTACATCAGAAGCCAAAAACAACCGCTGTAAAAACGTCCAGTGTGCATGAGGACTAAGGGTCAAGGCAATTTATGCTCTGAACCTCTCCAACTGCAGGGGGGATTTTGATACGATCCTCCTGCGGAACGAGAAGGTGTGGATATTCAGACTTGGGTCTTTGGCACCCAAGGGGCTCAACACTGAATTGAGCTTACAGGTTTTTCTAGAATCATAATCTCCATGCTCTCTTTATCTTGCTATTGAAGAATCGAGTTGCCTTTATGTTTCATTAGCTAATTTTTTGTATTCAATATTGGCCACTCTTCATGGCAATATTTTTCACTGGCATAATATGAAAATTGGGTAATGCATGGTTCAGTGTGATGGTGTGATACTATATACAATTGAAACTGGTCCACTTTCTATTTATATGTAATTAATATTGTAGCAGTATGCAATGTTTTAAGTGACAGACTGCGGTTACTTGTGGGCAAATCCGGAAATGACACATTGGTCTCAATATAAGCCCTTGATATTATAGCCCAGCAGTGGGCAAACTACGGCCCGGCGGTCCTTTTAATCCGGCCCGTGGAGCTGCCAGGATGTGTGTAGGCGGGGCAGCGTGACGAACGTGAGGGGAGCTAGGCTCCTCTCACAGTCCGCCCTGAAGACCGGAACGGCGCGGGATACATTGGCTGTCAGGATGTGTGTAGGCGGGGCAGCGTGACGAACGTGAAGGGAGCTAGGCTCCTCTCACAGTCCGCCCTGAAGACCGGAACGGCGCGGGAACACGGCGAGAGGAACGCGCGGAGCAAAGGTAAGTGAATTGACACAGGGGGGACATGACTTACTACTTGGGGGGGGAATAGTACTATGGGGGATGAATTAATATGGGGAATGAATTACTATAGGGGGGATGAATTACTATAGGGGGGATGAATTACTATATGGGGGATGAATTACTATATGGGGGATGAATTACTATATGGGGGATGAATTACTATGGGGGATGAATTACTAGATGGGGGATGAATTACTAGATGGGGGATGGATTACTATATGGGGGATGGATTACTATATGGGGGATGAATTACTATGGGGGATGAATTACTATATAGGGGATTAATTACTATGCTTACTGTGGGGGAATATTACTATACTTACTATGGATGACACATACACATCATTCATCTACTCTTGGTCCGGCCCCCGGGTCCAATATATGAACCCATTGCGGCCCTCAAGTCAAAAAGTTTGCCCACCCCTGTTATAGCCGCAGCATCCTGAAGAAGCTCACGTGACTCGGTGGGCGAAACGCGAAAACGCGTTGATGTCACAGCGTCGTGATGCCCGCGTCCTAGGCACCCAGGCACGCGGCTTTGCCACACCGGATGTGCAATTGCAGTTGCGTTCATATCCATCTTCACATAGTGTGGCTAGTGCCGCACCACACAGTGGATCGAGATTCACTGAAGCCAGCGACCATACCTGGAGGGGTGAGCTGATAACATTTGGGCCAGGTTGTGATCGTATTAGGGGTTTTCCCCAGGATTTTTGCTGCTCTGCTGAGCCCCGCACACCTGGTGTTCCCTTCTGTCTGCATACAGTGAAAGGCTGTGGCTAACTATAAAGCTCACCCACATACCGGCCACTGAATCCCAGACTGTTGCTCAAATGTGACCATAATTGCTGTTTTGCCAACTGTGACGTGTCTGACTGCTATCTTTATTTAATACCATTCTGATATCCAGCATGGTTTGCCTACATGTGGGGATTATTCATCACAGTATTGATTTTATCAGCATTTGATTGAATATACCTCCTTAGGACTGATGGACTGCCATTATAATCTGATTAATATGCTGATATGTGGCGTACCTCGATCCTCATTGATGGGCCAGAACCTCCATATCATTTCATTGCATCACTGCTGCAGACAATACCAATCATTTAATGATCCAGCACTATCAGCAATAATTATAGGGCTTCCCATCCCCAAGTGAGTGCTGTTTTTGTGTGAGTGGAGAGTATGCCTGTGTGTCCGGGTGGGTATTTTTACGATATGACAGCGTTGTAATTTTTTTTTATTGTGTAGGGTGGAGGGACTATTGTACCATTTATATTTTGATATTTTTAAAAAAATGCATTTTTTTCTTTAAGCCACAGATTGGTTCTCTTTGGGACTTCTTATTGTAGGTCCTTTACTCACAAGTTAGCTTTTTGTCATGTTTCTCATTGGCCCTGAGGACACCACCCTTAACTTTGGGTGAGTCGGCTGTAATATGTGTATATTCATTTTGCAGTGGATCCTGATCTTGTTTTTATTACTTTAGTACTCTTGATTAATTGAAGCTTGTGTCCTCTACTGAACAATAAGGAAATATGGATTTTTTTTTTTACTTGCCCGTGAACTCCTTTTCTTGGAGTACAGTGCAGGACACAAAACACCCTCCCCTCTGTCCAAGTGTTGCCTTCTGATTGCTTACTAAAAAAAATGAGAATTGCTGGGCGTGTTTGTATGGGCTGTCCTTGCAACTTTGTTTGCCAATTTCCTCACCTCAAGGTGGCAGCAAATAAGCCATAAAAGTTGATTTACTAAAACTGGAGAGTGCAAAATCTGGTGCAGCTCTGCATAGAAACTGATGCGCTTCCAGGTTTGTTTTTTGCCAAACTTTAATTGAACAAGCTAAAGTTAGAAGCCGATTGGCTACCATGCACAACTGCACCAGATTTTGAACTCTCTAGCTTTAGTAAATCAGCTCCATAGTCTTGATTGGCCTATCAGTGATCACATGCAAAGTAGTAAGCAAGATGTCACTTCTGACATCATTGCTTACTACGTGTGAAATCTGTAAATGATCAGAGGTCACATGGTACAAGGCTATTCAGAACAGCCTTGTACCATGTGGAAAGCTGTGACCAATCACAGCTCACTCAGTAGTTCTCAATGGCTGCAAGAATGCAGACAGAGAGAAAGAGAAATGATTGCTTTTACATCCTATATGGGTGTAAAAGCAATCGGTGTAAAAAAAAAAATCTTCATCACCCCCCAAAAGTAGTACAGGGTCACCATGGTGACACCACTGCTAGGGTGACAGTATGTAAAAAAAAAAAAAATAAATAAAATGAATAATATAAAAAAAAAATAAATGTCAAAGAAATGTTTAAAAATTATAATTTTTGGTTATAAACTAAGTTGGCTTATTTTTTTTTTTTACTAAAAAGATAATGGAATAAATTTTGGCCAAGATTTATGATGAAATATTATTTATTTGCAAAATTTTATAAGAAAAACACTTTTTTAAAAAATTTTTTTGGACATTTTCATTTACATAGCACAAAAAAATAAAAAATCCCAGCGGTGAATAAATACCACCAAAATAAAGTTTTATCTGTCTCAAAAAAATGGTAAAAAATTCATATGGGTACAGTGTTGCATGACCGCGCAATTGTCATTCAAAGTGTGATAGCGCTGAAAGCTGAAAATTGCCCTGGTCAGGAAGGGGGTAAAAGTGTCCAGACTGGAAGTGGTTAAGAATGTTGAAAACTATATACTACATGGTTAAAAGGGGGAGTAGCCAGTATAGACAGACCCAAATCTTTTTTCTTCTCTCTTTTTCTCTCTCACTCGCTCTTTTTTTTTAATTTAAATACGATTTGATAGGTTTGTGAAAGTCTTCCAGTCTGTCAGGTCTTAACGCTAGATATTGATGCATTAGTAGTATTAGCATGCAATGTACAATTATGTTTGTATTACCTATGTATATAATCATGTGACTAGTAATGCTACTGCTATTATTCTTTATTATTCAAGGACATTTCTAGACAAGAGACTCAGGACACTGAACTTTCAACGTTGGATGTTTTCATTGAACGGTTACCACCCAGCGGAAAGATAACCAAGACTGAATCATTGATTATTCCCTCTACTCGGTAAAGATACCCTACTTTTGACAGTCATGCAGACATAAAACCTATTTCTACCAATCTATTATGTGCCAACTGCTGTCTTTACTTAGCCTACCTGCTTTACTGATCTATTTATCTATATATTTATCTTGTATCGTAGAAAATACTTTATGTAACTTTTAATGTAATAAGTTAATTTTGTGCTGCAGTTTGGACGGGAAGCAAACAGGTCGCCGTGGCAGGAGTACTTCTTTAAAGGAAAGACAGACCTCCAGGCCGCAGAACGAGCGTGCAAATAGCTTGGATAATGAGCGATCGCCTGATACAAGGATTCATCTCCAGGTAAAACTATTATCACTTTTCATAACGCTTATTGCATGTGTGCTTGTCTGTTTCTAAGCTGACTGGTGGTCATGTGCAAACAGATCAGTAGCTTGTTTGGTAAAATATTATCTTAATTACACAGTACGAGAGAGAGGATGGATATTCTTAGACCCTGAGTTATAGGCTGTTATCTTCAGGTGTTTTAGAAACTGCCAAGGTTTTGCTGGATACATCCTCTGGGTGTACCCCTATAACAGTTTCCCACTCCATGAGACCTAAGTTTCGTGCTAGTTTAAGGTGATAGACCTCTTCTACCTCATGGAGAAATCATGCTTTCTTAATTAGTATCATTTACTTTGAATTATTCAACTACTTGCTGTCTTCTAATACAACAATTGATGCAGTGCATCTGGATTCATGCAACCTCTGTAAAATCTTTGGAGCTGTACCCTGACCCCACTGGAGGCATCCTTATTTGTTGCTTCCGATACACTGAATCCTGCTTCAGAGTTCACCTCAGCACTTGGTGCATCATGTGTAGTTAGTCACAGTGTGCTATACAGTTACAGGGCCATGGTCCATATCTATGGAACCCAGACCCTGAAGAAAATCTGAGGTTATGCTACCATGGCAGACAAAGCCTGAACCATAAATATGGATCAGTGACCGGTAAGACAGGTTTACCCTGTACTGGATTCCAGTAACAAATGAACTCTTAACACTGTATGCCCTATGTGCCGAAAACAAGACAACAATCGGAGGAACATCAGCCATCTCTGTTGAGAGAGGCTAATGTTATATGTATACTGTATATAATAATAAACCTTTATTTAAAAAAAAGAAAAGAAAAAAAGCTTTTTTGGAAAAGGTTGTGAAAAAGATTCCTAAGAGAATGTTCCTAAAAAAAAGTTTAAAACTCACAATAAAACCATACCACAGTTGAAGAGAACATGCAAGCGTGGGGGTACAAAAAATAAAATTATTGGAATATTGATCTAATTTAAAACATTAAACGTAAATTGTCTATCATTTACTAGTTTTTTTGGTTTAACTGGTGATAATAATATTCCTATTGTCCTTTAGTCTAGGTCCACACATATGCTATGTGGGAAATGCAGCGTTCCCAGCTCATTTCCCACACAGCAATGCAGTCATGTTTGCAATCTGCTGCGGATAACAGTATAAAGTTAACGACACCTCAAAAGCATCACAAATGCAGTGCGGTTTATCTGCACTGGATAGCATAGTACAAAATGACCATGTGATCCGGTTGTCATGCGGCTCTAAACAAGGTGCCTGCACTTCTTTAGTGTGATGCGTTGCGATTTGAGCCCATTCAGAATGAATGGGTTCATATTGCACCACACTGAATCACATGTGAGTTGCCCAGGATTGCAGCACGGTTCCTGTATGATTCACGTGCAGGTTATAGTGTTAACCAGGCCTTACCATGTACAGTACATACTGTGCATGTACTGTATGTATTTGGAAATAATAACAAGAGTGATTTATAATGAATACAGGAAATGCATTTACATTCTACACTGATGGAGGAGTACTACATTATTAAAAAAGGTTACTGTCTGTTTACATTCAGGTAGACCAACTGATAAGTTGTTACAAAATATTATTTACAGTATCTATTTCGTCATTTAAAGTGACATTAAAGCTTCAGTTTTTTTTTCTTAAAGTGTTCCTAAACCCACAACAGTAAAATCAGTCTGTATAGGCAGTAAAACATGCTTGTTATACTCACTGTGGAACTGAAGGGGTTAATCTTCTGTAATGTGTAAAAAGGATGTTTGACCCTGACTTTTCTGATCCTCCCCTTTATCCAGTGTCCCACTCTTATCTCCAGATAAGACATATTTTGTGCAGTCACTCTGCACATGCTCAGTTTGGTCTGTATTGCTAGAGAGGTTTTTTTTTTCTTGGAAGAGTGATGTGATCAGCACAGGGCCAATCAGCACTGTCCAGACAGAGGTCAGGGAAGAAGAAAACTCCTCCTACAAGCTTTAACCAGTGCTCGGCTGGACACTGATAGACATCACAAGACTAGCTAACTGCTGATGAGAAAAGGTATTTAGCAGTTTATATTTACTAACATAATTGCATTTCCATATACTGTGGGAGACCAGATAGAATGAATGCAGCGTCCTGAGCTTAGTAACACTTTAAAATAATAAATGTGCAGCTCCGATCCGAGCCCCAATCCTATTCTTTTGGAGTACCCTGCTTGCGCTTCTGTCTCCTCCTCTTCGGCGCGTGTCCCCATAGAAAGACACGCTTCTGAACCTCCCTGTCTGCATCAATTGACCAGGCGGCTGGGCCCCACTGCCCTACTCACAACATTTAATTGATAGCAACGAGAGCCAATGGAACCAATCAGTCTGCCCAGTGAGGAGGAAGACGGCGAGAAAGCCACTGCTCTCGTACACATCGCTGGATTAATATCAGGCTAAGGTAAGTATAAGGGGGGCCTAGGGGGATCATGTAGCACACAAGATTTTTCAACTTAATGCATAGAATGCATTAAGCGACCCCCCGGAGCCATTGTGTTAGTGTAAATATTCAGTAGGTTTCTATCCCAAACAAATTAAGACCATTAGTGTCACTGTTGTAGTACAAGGTGAAATGCCTTGGGACACTGTGGTCCCAAGTCACCTTGTTCTATTAGTTGTCAGTGCTCACAAACCTGGTGTGCATGGCCCTAATAGTTCTGCCCACATAGACAAGGCCATAGGGGCCACTTGCCCAATAAACTACAAACTGCTTCAAACAATTAATACATTGTTGCACAATGTTTGCACTCCAGCAAGCACGACGATATGTAACGTGTATCGCAGTTAGTGCATAGTTGCCCCTGATGTGCATGCATGGGGGTGGGGGGGCCTCAAAAATTTGTTGGGGGGGGGGGTTTGTGCTTGGGTGTAACTTTATTTTTTTTATAATTACATAACAAACAAACATTTTTTTTCATCACATAGGGGTCAAAATGTTCCCAATGGGCTAATGTTTTGGTGACAGGTTGTCTTTAATGAGACATTCAAATTCTGAAATATCCTGGGTGTCTCACCTGTGCTCCCATGAATCTAATGCAGTGCAGATCACACTGGTCGGAGAAAGTTAAAAGGGGGCCTGGAAGTGACGTTTTACACATTGCTTCTGGGTTAGCAAGAAAAAGGGGAGGAGTGTGGATGCGTGTCCACTCGGCTCCCTCCCCTCTACCTGGCGGCACCTGCCATGCCAGTCCTGGGTGTTTGCAGACCAGGATACATAGCTGTTGCACATACGCTGGTGATTTTCCCATTATTGGGGGAGTTTGGAAGCAATCGGAGGGCTGCATAGCCATTAGATTACTTACATCTGATAGCCAGAAATCAGCTTTTCATATATATATATATATATATATACATACATACATACATACATACAGTCGGGATCGAAAGTTTGGGCACCCCAGCTAAAAATTTGTATTAATGTGCATAAAGAAGCCAAGGAAAGATGGAAAAATTTCCAAAAGGCATCAAATTACAGATTAGACATTCTTATAATATGTCAACAAAAGTTAGATTTTATTTCCATCATTTACACTTTCAAAATAACAGAAAACAAAAAAGTGGTGTCTGCAAAAGTTTGGGCACCCTGCAGAGTTAATATCTCTTACTGCCCCCTTTGGCAAGTATCACAGCTTGTAAACGCTTTTGTAGCCAGCCAAGAGTCTTTCAATTCTTGTTTGAGGTATCTTTGCCCATTCTTCCTTACAAAAGTCTTCCAGTTCTTTGAGATTTCTGGGCTGTCTGTCACGCACTGCTCTTTTAAGGTCTATCCATAGATTTTCACTTATGTTGAGGTCAGGAGATTGTGAAGGCCATAGCAAAACCTTCAGTTTACGCCTCTTGATGTAATCCCCCGTGGATTTCGAGGTGTGTTTAGGATCATTATCCATTTGTAGAAGCCATCCTCTCTTTAACTTCAGCTTTTTCACAGATGGCATCAAGTTACCATCCAAAATTTGCAGAAATTTTATTGAATCCATTTTTCCTTCTACTCGTGAGATGTTCCCTGTGCCCCTGGCTGCAACACAACCCCAAAGCATGATTGATCCAACCCCATGCTTAACAGTTGGACAGAGGTTCTTTTCATTAAATTCTGTGCCCCTTCTTCTCCAAACGTACCTTTGCTCATTCCGGCCACAAAGTTCAATTTTAACCTCATCGGTCCACAGAACTTGTTTCCAAAATGCATCAGGCTTGTCTATATGTTCATTTGCAAAGTTCAAACGATGATTTTTGTGGTGAGGACGTAGAAGAGGTTTTCTTCTGATGACTCTTCCATGAAGACCATATTTGTACAAGTATCTCTTTATAGTGGAATAGTGTACCACAACTCCAGTGTCTGACAGATCTTTCTGGAGGGATCGTGCAGTCAAACGTGGGTTTTGAATTGTTTTTCTCACAATCCTGTGAGCTGTTCTGTCTGATATTTTTCTTGGTCTTCCAGGTCTTGCTTTAACTTCCACTGTTCCTGATGACTGCCATTTCTTAATTACAATCCGAACAGAGGATATTGACATCTGAAAATAATTTGCTATCTTCTTATAGCTTTCTCCAGCTTTGTGAGCGTCAACTATTTTCAGTTTCAGTTTTCTAGACAACTGCTTAGAAGAACCCATGGTGCTGATTGTTGGGGCAAGGTCAGATGAGTCTGGGCATTTAAAACCTTTGAGATTGACATCACCTGGTCTTCCCAGACGATGGTTGAGAACAATCCTTGACACTGGCAGGTCTCAGCTTTGCAAAGGGGGCAGTGCATGCTATAAATTCTGCAGGGTGCCCAAACTTTTGCAGACACCATTTTTTTTGTTTTCTGTTATTTTGAAAGTGTAAATGATGGAAATAAAACCTAATTTTTGTTGACATATTATAAGAATGTCTAATCTATAATTTGATGCCTTTTGGAGATTTTTCCATCTTTCCTTGGCTTCTTTATGCACATTAATACAAATTTTTAGCTGGGGTGCCCAAACTTTCGATTCCCACTGTGTATATATATATATATATATATATATATATATATATATATATATATATATATATATATATATATATATATGACTATAGCCACCAAGAGTGTGTGTAAAGCCACCCGCTGTCAGGTCTGTACTACGTATGAACCTGGCAGTTACAGGGTTAAACAAGAAAACGACTGCAGCCACCATATCTAAGGATTTTTAAGCTGTAATATGTTATATTTCATTTAATTTCTGTTCATTGAAGGACTAAGCTTTTCCTCCTGCTGGATGGGTGGGATGTCACCACCTTTAGGAGTAGGACATTATGTGCAACTAAATTGAAAGTACTCCAAAAGGGGAAGCCTTCCCCCATCTGTAGGGCTCAGTGTTATCCTAGTGTCCACAGGGGTATGGTCTACAAATTTGTCTTCCACTATTTCTAGATGGATTCATGAAACCTGGATTGAGGCCTATGCCCTATTGGGCTGAGAAGCTCAATTCCCAGTTATTGCACAGTCTACCAGCGTGCTTAGCACGTCCTAGGTGTTTCATCATTCTGCTTCAGTTCAGCTTTAAAAGGCGGCTACCTGGCCATCTGTGCACACTTTTACCATGTTCAACAAGGTAAATTTAACAAAGGAACACCAGGGGGTGCCAGACTGTGTAGCATTATACAAGCTTTAATGGATGAAAATACAACTCGCATAAAAAAAATGGACAACATTCCTGTCATCATTTTTTCCTGTTATGGCCACTCTGCTCACATGGGGTACGCTCCAATCCATGCCAGGAAGCTGAATCATCGCTGGGCAGGTATTTGGATTTTAAGCAGGAAGTGCCTCAATATAGTTCCCAAGCCTCAAGGCTTTAGAAAGGAGCAAGGTGGCTCTGAAATTCATAACCATGCCCTCTTCGAGGTCTGTCGACATGAGGTCACTTCCGGTCTGATGCTGCGTTTCATGGAGGTCCCTGCTTCCTGATACTGCGACACTTCCAGGTTAACATCCAAATACTCCACCAGCAGTGCTAAATGTTAGGACCAGGTCACGGTCCTCAGGATCAACAGGGGCATCACTGTGGGGGTGCAGGGTGCGTACCACACCCGAATTACACCTGCCAGAAGGGTGACATCAGTGGCAGACTGGGCCAGGGGGCAGGGTGGCGATGCCATGTAAAAAAGACTGCACTGGTCTGGCAGGGGCGCCCTGGTATGGGCACTGGAGACACCTGTCTCGCCTTAGTATCTGGAGTTCCACACGTTGTTATTTACTCCTTTGTTGCAGCCAGCCTCTCTCCTGGTCGGTCCATCTGCTTGTACATACTTCAGAGTGTACGTCTCCTTCTCCTTGGCTCGAACATTGTACACAGACATGAGGGGGAACTGGGGAAGAGGGATACCAGTGGTGTAGTCGTGGAGGAGTGATTTGTTGGGGTCATTCTCCCAAAGTACCTCCCAGTACCCTCCACCCCATCTTCTAACACAAGTCCTCACAGAGCACCCCCCAAGCACATAACTCAACCCCCCTATCTCCAACACACTTTCTAGCACAGGTTCGCTCTCCTCCCAGAGCACCCCCCAGTACATCTTTGACTCACCCCCACCTTCTAGTACAAGTCCTCTTCCATCCCAAAGTACCCCCTAGCACATAACCAAGACCAGGATTATATTTAGCCATGCTTCCTAAGCCCCTCCCAATGTAAAGTTTGACCACACCCAATTTTCGCTGTGGCCTCTTTTATGTGTTATATAGGTGAAAAAAATAGGGGGGGGGGGGGAGTGAGAAAGCCAGGGTCAGTAATGGATATAGCAGTTAAGGATGAAACAGAAGCGTAGTCAGTAAACAAGTCAAAGGTCAGTAACAAGTAGTTGCAGGTTGAAATGAAGCAGAACCATAGCCGAGAAAAAAGCCAAAGATTGGTAACAAGTAGTAGCACAGATATGGACGGCAGCAGGAAAGACCAGAGCAAGATGTTGGCTGGAGAGAACACAATATTCTGGCAAACAGCAAGTGCAGAGACATGGCTTAAATCAGGAAGTTTATGGGAGGAACAAAGAGTTCAAGGTTCTGCAGAAAACAAGGTACAAGGCAGCATTGTCCAATGGATCAGACTGGGCGCTATCAATCTCCGTTAGCTCAGGGAAAATATTTACTGCCAGACACAGCAGAGGTCCTGGGGTTCAAGTCTAGCCCCTAACAGTTCCTTTGTTTTGCTACAGGGATTCCTTCAGTCTTTAAAACCTAGCACACACTATGAGATAATTGGATGACTGATCATCCCATTTTCCACTAAAGTGCGTATCATGATGTAGTGGGAATGGTATTGACTTGTAAGAAAATTCTCTGCCAACAAAGGCAAACGTAGCTATGCAGTAGCGTAGTAGAAGAGGAAGTGTAGGGTTGTCGTATGTTTTTGATCTTGCGCTTTTTTTTCTATTTAATTATTTTGCGTACGATAACTGTGCACATTAAACAAAAATTGGACATCATGTTCAAGTACGGTAATAATTTTCTAGCTTGTACCCTTGGTTTTTGTCTTCCGAAAAGTTGGAACTGGCTGTCGAAAGCATTATACTAATGATCAGATATTCGGCTGATCGTTCCTGATAACAAAATTTTCATATTCATTTTCATATTGTGTACAGGCCATTACGGGTGCTGCAGCCAAGTGTGTCAGAATGAGAACTGAATTAACTCTTTATGGATTATGATATACATTATGAGTTTCAGTTCTGCATCCATATTCATTGTTCTCTTGTCTGCAATGAACTCTATGCCATTTTCTAGCTTGTCGGTTAATTACCAGCCTGTAAGGGACCGCCCTGGCGGTACCACTAGCACTCCACTGATCGGATGTTCCCAGCGCACGGAGTCTAAGCCCCAGAGTACTTGTTCACCAGGGCCCCTGATGGTGGGGATGGACTTGGAGTACCCCAGGACCAGGTCGTGACTACTGAGGACACCCGTCAGTGGTAGGGGTAATCGCCAGGGGCTCCCACGGGAGAGAGCCAGGTATGAGGAGGTCTGGAGACCCCGTTGAGAGGGACGGATGGCTGAGCAAGTGCAAGGTCATACAAGCCGGGTCGGTAACTATAGGGACAGTGCGGTACAGAGCAGCGGGCAAAGAATAGTCGGGTCACACGCCAGGTCAGCAACAGCAGGTCAGATCCAATAGGGGGCATTCAGGAGAGAGGTCAGGCAAGCAAGGGTCAAGAACAGGAGAAAACAGCAAGGTCAGGGCACAATCCGGGTCAGCAACTTACTTTAAACAGGTTCACAGGATACAAGAGACCAAAAGGCACTGAATGACAGCTCAGGGCCGTTTAAATATCCCGCCCTGTGCTGTCATTGGTGCCAGGCGCGCGCCCGTGGTCTCTACTGCGCATGCGCGAACCTGGTTGCCGCGGTCGGCCAAGTCCCGGCGCCCGCGTACAGGGAGGTGTACTGCGCCTGCGCCGAGCCCAGCGGCGCGGCGATCTCCGACACAGCCACTCATTGTCTCGACAGTGACTCACCTAGATACCATTGCCTACCTTATTACTCCAGCCTACAGCCAGCCCTTTTTGCTATTTTACCAGTTTAGCTCATTTCCTCTTTGCCCTTGCATGTTCTATGATCTCCAGTGTGTTCCTGCCTATGTTCTTGTGTACAACTCGGTCTGGTGGACTTCATTCCTGAACTGTTATTTTTGTTATTTCATTAAAGGTATGATTTTAACTGCACTTTCTGTCTCTGCCTGGTTTATGGTTCCTGACATTATGCAAGGGCCATGAATTCAGAAGACGCAAGCAATCCACCTAGTTATAATATATTTCCAGATTGGACGAGTAGGACCGCTTGGATCAGTTTGCCATAGCATTTACAAACGCTTCTGATGGGAACTGCTCATCTGGATCTACAGGCTGCCCATGTGACCCTTGAAACTGCTCCATTGTCCATGGCTGTAGGGCTCTTCACCATGAGATAATCTAATTCCAAGTCATTTCCTCACCTCATTACCCAGTTGTCATTGGTTATGCTTGGTTACTGAAGTACAATCCTTCATTTGATTATCGTAGAGCTGAGGTTCTCTCATGGTCGTCACAATGCACTAATACTTGCTTTCAGAAAGTTAGTAGGGTCATGTGCACGTCTTCAGTCTCCTCTTTGCCAGAGGAGTACCAGGAATTCCGTGATGTCTTTGTAGCACCCTCTAGTGTGCTACTAGAGTAATGTAGTGTGTTATAGGCAAAATCACTGTGTATAACTCATGGTAGTTGGGTGAGTCATGTGATTAAGGTTGGGTTATTACAGGTCAGTTGGATGTCTCAGCAGGTTGTGGTTCTATAGCCTCCTCCTGACCCTGGAAGACCATAGAACCTTCCAGAAGTCAGTAAGCAGGAAGGGATGGAGGCCTAATCTGCATATTTATGGTGGGTCCGGCCAATCCCAGGTTTGGAGACCCTAGTAGAGTGGTGGACTGGTCTATAAATATGGGACAGTGAGGCTGACAGAGGAGTCAGGTGGAAGATGGAGTGCTGAGAAGACTGTAGGTGCCTAGGAGTGGTCCCCTAGGTCTGGGGGAGGTGGGGGGCAGCCTCTAGGCTGGGCTTTGACTGGCTCAGGAGGATACATTCTGCAGAGAGGTGCGGGTGGAATCAAAGCCTGAATCATCAGGCAGCAAGGAGGACAGCAGTACCCTCTGGGATCTACAAGGGGAACGAATGTCACATGCAGCAAGTTTTATAAGGATAGCACTGGGCTCCATCCTTAATCCTTGTTCCGGGAGATCTTCCAACAAGCCAGGAGGGCTGTTAGTTCTTGCCGGCTGTATAGCTAGGAGCAGCTCTACAGGGGGAGAGAAGACAGCTCTGCATGTAGCTGCAAGAACTACGAGAGCTAGTTCCTTGCCCCTAAAGGGCAGCTGCTTCTTATCCGCAAAGACTGACAGCTTTCAGGAAAAGAACAGTCCAGGATCTGCCTTTGTACATAGGAAGGAAGTGACCCCATTCTATTGATTCAAGCCAAACTGGGCATCCCATAATCCCTATTCCCATTCCCATATCCCATAGTCTAAGTTAATTTTCCCTAATAAAACAACAAAACTAAACCCATGGACTGGTCATTGTCTTTGGATGCAAGTCTCTGTGAAAAATACCTGTTGCCTGGCTGTGCGGGGGAGAGGCTTAGAGGTACCCATTACACAGGGACCCTCATGAGGGTAGCGCTACATCTTTGACAAAGGTCAGGCTGGTATTATGCTGCCTCTTCAGCCTTATGACTGCACAATTGATCTTCAACCTGGTGCCATTCCTCCTCATGACTGGGTTTACCCTCTGTCTGTCTCAGAGAATAAGGCTATGGAGGAGTATGTTGCAGTTTTACTATCTTGGGGTTCTCAGTAGTGGTGAACTGAGACCCTGTATTGATTGTAGGGGTCTCAGTCACATTACTATTAAAAATGTTTATCCGGTCCCATTGATAACGAAATTATTTGACTGCCTCAAGGGAGCAATGGTCTTCACTAAGTTCGATTTGACAAGGGCATACAATCTCATGAGGATTAAAGAGGGCCACAAATAGAAACTGCATTTAATGCTAAGGGCAGACACTACGAATACCTCATAATGCCCTTTTGGTCTCTGCAACGCTCTTGCAGTTTTCCAGGAGTTTAATAAGGATGTCCTCCAAGATATGCTGCAGCAGTGTGTAGTGGTTTACATCAATGATATTCTCATATAAATTTTGGTTACATTTCTGGGGTAGGTCATATCTGCTGCTGGATTTTCGATGGACCCAGAGAAACTATCTGTTGTCTTACAGTGGCCTCGACCCATAGGTCTACAGTTAGGTCCACATATATTTGGACAGAGGCACAATTTTCATACTTTTGGCTCTATATGCTACCAGACTAAATGAAAACAAAACAATCCAAATTAATTTGAAGTTCAGACTTTCAGCTTTATTGAAGGGGTTGAACTGCAACCACTTTTATACATAGTCCCTCTATTTTCAGGGGCTCAAATGTAATTGGACAAATTAATATAATCATAAATAAAATGTCCATTTTAAATATTTTGTTGAGAATGCTTTACTGGCAATGACTCCCTGAAGTCTGGAACCCATTGACATTAGCAAAGACTGGGTTTCCTCCTTTCTGATGTTTTGCCAGGCTCTAACTGCAGCTGTCTTCAATTGTTCTTTGTTTGTGGGTCTTTCTGCCTTTTAGTTTTGCCTTCAGCAAATGAAATGCATGCTCAATTGGGTTGAGATTAGGTGATTGACTCTGCCATTGCAGAATATTCCACTTCTTTTCCTTCAAAAGCTCCTGGGTTGCTTTTGCAGTGTGTTTTGGATCATTGTCCATCTGTACTGTGAAGTGCCGTCCAATCAACTTTGCTGCATTTGGCTGAATCTGGGTTGTCAGTATTTCTCTAAACACTGCAGAATTCATCCGGCTGCTTCTGTCACATCATCAATAAACACCAGTGACTCAGTGCCACTGGAAGCCATGTATGCCCATGTCATCACACTGCCTCCACCATGTGTTACAGATAACGTTGTGTGCTTTGGATCATGAGCTGTTCCAAGCCTTTTTCACACTTTTTTTTCTTCCCATCATTCTGGTACAGATTACTCTTAGTTTCATCCATCCAAAGAATGCTTCTCCAGAACTGGTCTGGCTTTTTTAGATGTTATTTGGCAAAGTCTAATCTGGCTTTTCTATTCTTCAGGCTTATGAATGGTTTGCACCTTGTGGTGAACCCTCTGTATTTGCTCTTGTGAAGTCTTCTCTTGATTGTAGACTTTGACAATAATACGCTGGTCTCTGGATTCCATTAAAGCCTTTGAATCCCTCAAGACCACTTTTGCTGCAGCCCCAGTGCTGGCACGTCCTTATCTTACATTACCTTTCATTCTTGAGGTTGATGCGTCTGAGACTGGAGTACACGCTCTTCTGTCTCAGCTTCCTACATCTGTGTGCCCTATGCATACTTGTGGCTACTTTTCTAAAAAAAACTGTCTCCAGCAAAATACAATTACGACAGGGGACAGAGAATTATTAGCCATCATTGTAGCTGAATGGAGGGTCCTCAAGGGTACTACTATGAGGGTCCTCATTTTGACTGACCATAGGAATCTCACATTGTCTGAGGCTAAATGTTTATCTCCTAGAAGGAGTGCGTGGGTCCTTTTTCTGTCAAGCTTTAACTACATAGTCGCATTTTACCCGGGATGAAGAATATAAAGGTAGATGCATTATCGTGACAGTTTTCCTCCTCTTCCAAAATGGAGTGTGTTCCTACTCCTGTGATACTTCTGGCCGGCATTTTGGCCACTATTTGCACAAGTCTTACTTCAACCTTTGAGTGAAAGAATTCTGGCTTTGCAGATCCATCCTTCTCGGAAATCCTCATGACCGCTACTTTGTCATTGAGAATTTTCGCACAGCTTTGCTCCAGACATACCATTCTCCCAAAACAGCTGGGCACCAGGGAAAAATCAACTCATATGGTCTATGTCTCAACAATTCTTATGGCCTAGTCTATGCGCTGATGTAGCCGCCTGTCCCATATGTGCTCAGAGTAAAACACCAACACTTTCCAGTAGGTCTTATACAGCCCATACCCAGTGGAGAGAGGCCTTAGACCCACTTGTCTATTATTGTGGATTTACTGAACTCCCAGGGCAATACAGTTATTCTTATGGTGGTTGAGCGGTTTTCACACTGCATTCCGCTAAAGAAGTTGTCTATGTCCAAAGAACTGGCATCAATATTTGCTCGGGGGGTCTTTCGGTTACATGGGTTATATAAAGTTATCTCGGACAGGGGTAGACAGTTTGTGTCTAGGTTTTGGCAAGCCTTTTGTGCACAGCGCGGAATTCAGCTTTCCTTCTCCTTGACACATCACCCGCAGTCCAATGGGGTCACAGAATGGACCAACCGAGCCTTGGAACAGTTCCTACTTTGCTATAATTCAGATCACCATAACAGCTGGTTGACCTTGGGTGCAGTTTTTTCACAATAACGCTATCAATGCTGCCTCCCAATGATCTCAGTTTATGACGAACTATGGGTTCCAGCCATCCAGGTTGCCTGATACATTCATTCTGCAGGGAATTCCTGCATTAGAGGAACATCTTTAGGAACTCCAGTCCTTTTGGGTGCATATCCAAGAGTCCTTGTGATGCTCCAGAGAGAGGTACAAACTCCATGCTGACGACTACCTGCTCCCTCCTACCAAGTTGGGGGGAGGGTGTGGCTATCTTCCATAACCTCCCACTCCCAGTTCCCTCACTAAAACTAGTGCCTTGATATATTGGACCTTTCCACATACTCCATAGAGTTAACCCAGTGGCATACACATTAGATTTTCCTTCCAACATGTGTATTTCCAATATGTTTCATGTTTTCTTATTAAAACCTTTAGTGTATAACTTTAAGAATAAAAGTGCAGCGCTAAGAAAAATTATATGATCATGTGTCCAGTGTGCAAAATTAGCAATAATATATAATCAAAATGCAGCGCTCAAATATTATTAAAGTGAAAAAGTGATGAACACGCAAAATTATGCGCTCATAAGTGCTGAAAGTAGTGATGTCTTGATGAAGATAGTATCTATTTATAAAGTGACAACATTAACATGTAAACACATTAAATTAATAAATGTATAAATGTCCATAAAGGTGCGTCAGTATTCCCAGATCAGGAAATATCAATTAGTCCCCATCAGCTTCCATCACAGATTATGGTGCTCGTGACTTTCGTGATAGGCAAAAAAGGGTTGTGCTTGCACTCACCAGACATAAAATGGTTAAACGCATGTAGAATATAGGGCACTGGTGGTCATCTGGAATCTGGTAGGAATGCGGCACTCCGATGACGCTTGGTATACTCAGGGGATGTAATCCGGACCTCTCAGTGGACCCTCTTTGGAAGTAGGAACTGCTCACAGGTTTCACTTACACCCGGCATCAGGTAAGCTCATCATCCACCTTAAGTAGCTCAAATAAGCCACCAGGACAAAAGGCTGATATAGTGTAGTAAATTTTAAGCAGCCAATGTTGATATTCACACGTCAGGCAGCTTCATGTAGCATCCAATATAATAGCAGCAAAAATAGCAACCTCTTAGGCAAGCAGCTATATATGGTGTCCAGTATAACAGTAGCAACAATTCAGGTAAATCTATATGTGGTGCCCAATAGCAGCAATGGTAGGTGCAAGTAAGCCAATATAACAGCAACAGTCAGCATATATACAAACATGCTCCAAAATGGCCACTGGCCAAAGACGTGGCTCCAGCAGCAAAGGGTGACATTGGGGTGGCAGGCTGGTACCCTGACGCATTTCGTGCAATGGCACCTTGTCAAAGGGTAGCCTGCCACCGCCGCTGTCCATCTTAAATACCCCCCGCATATGCGCGAACCGGACGCCATTTTAAGACGCATGGCGCATGCACGATTTGGGCGCCATATTGCCATAGCCCAGAGGATCATCATCACTCCAAGGACCAGGGATGTTAACAAGTTTTTTATGATTTACCAAACAGTAATCCTTATAAAATCATGCTGTATTGTAATGGGTAAAAGCGCACCCGTGAACCAAATGCAATATAATCAAAACAGCCTTTGAACCGTGTATTAGAGATAAGAGTATGTTATATATACACGGTCACCATTTTATTGTATCCTAAATGGATTAAAGCATGGTTTCCATTTTCCTGTGGCTGAGGCTAAGTATATGGAAAATAAATAATTACATAATGATTGGTTGTTACTATTATTAAGCTAGGAAAACAAATACATCAAAAACATTTGCTGAGTCATCTGGCAAAATCTTTTATAAGTGGAAAACTACACCCACCATCAAAGACATGTTTAAGCAATATAAATAAACTGAGGAACTACAAGTACTGCACTACAAAAATAAATAAAAATTAATAAGTAATGAATTTAATAATAATAATAAAAAGGAAAAAAAATATATATATATTCTTTATTAAATGAAACAAATCGATAAAATTAAACTATAAATTAAAACCACTAAAACCATTAAAATAGTCACCAAAAATAGCTAAAATAGCTAAGAATTTTGCTGAGAATTAATAATTATTCAATAAAAGGAATTAACTGAATGAATAAGAGCAACCTATAAAAATTGGTGGTGTATATTCTAAAATTATTATTATCCACATAAAAATCTGTATGTGAATGACCCTCCGTTCACAATATAATAAACACATAAAAACGATATTCAACCAACAATACTATAAAAATAAGAACTGGTCCTAGGAAGGTTGAATATTTCATAGAGAACTTATAAACCCACAACTGGGCAAATAAAGTGCATAAAAAGATGACCTTAACTATTATCTATAAAGCAATTAATGTCAAGCTCAACATTATGTCCTAACGGGGATAAAGATTTAAGCTCATTAGATCCATCTTGTTTCGAGCATAGAAACAGATCTCTTCTTATTACTCCCCCTCCAACAGTATTTTATAAGGTCAATACCCACAAACTTAAGACCTGTTGGGTCCCTGTGATGATGATATCTGAAGTGTTTTGACAGGCCATGATCTTTAAATCCCTTCTTGATGTTAGAAACATGTTCTCGTAATCTATCGCGTAATCTTCTTTGTTGTTAAATCTTTATCCCCATTAGGACATAATGTTGAGCTTGACATTAATTTCTTTATAGATAATAGTTATGAGCGCATAATTTTGCATGTTCATCACTTTGTCACTTTAACCGTTTCAATACCGTGCAATTTTACACCTTCCTGCCCAGGCCATTTTTCAGGTTTCAGCGCTCTCACACTTTGAATGACAATTGCACGGTCATACAACACTGTACCCAAACTAAAATTTTATCATTTTCTTCACACAACTAGAGCTTTCTTTTGGTGGTATTTAATCACCACTGGGGTTTTTATTTTTTGCTAAATTAACAAAAAAAGACCAAAAATTTTGAAAAAAAACCACATTTTTCTTTGTTTCTGTTATAGAAGTTTACAAATAAATAATTGTTCTTCATAAATTTAGGCCGAGATGTATTCTGCTACATGTCTTTGGTGAAAATAACCCAAATTAGGATGTATTTTTTAGTAAAGTTATAGAGTTCACAAACTATGGTATAGATCTGAAAATTGATCAATCCTGAAGTACTGACGGCCAATCTAATTTCTTGAGGTCCAAGAATGTCAGAATAGTACAGATATCCCCAAATGACCCCTTTTTGCAGAGTAGACAGTCCGACGTACTTCATAAGAGGCATGGCGAGTTTTTTGAAGTTGTATTTTTTTGTCATAATTTTTCGGAAAATGAAAAAATTAAAAAAATTATTTTCATTATTTTTTTTTTTACATACTGTCACCAGTGCAGTACAGCGTCATCATATAACTGGCATGGCGATGAACAGGGACACTGACTGGTGACAGTATGAAAAATATATATATATTTTTTTATTTTTTTTTTATTTTTTTATTATTTAATTTTTTATTACATTTTTTTTATTTTTTTTAAGATTTTTTTTCATATTTTACTATGACCAAAATAGTACAATGTTACCATAGTAACATTGTACTACTTTGGGGAAGTGATCAGTATTTTTTTTTTTTTTTTTTTTATACACAATTTGCTTATAGCAAAGAATTACTTTGCTATAAGCAAGCATTTACCTGAATGAAATCGATTCATTCAGCTTTTTTTTTTTTTTTTGTGCTTAGCTGTGATTTGGTCACAGCTAATCACATGACATGTGCATGTGATTTGGTCACAGCTAATCACATGACATGTGCATGTGATTAGCTGTGACCATTCACAGCTAGGCACTAGTATACAGTGGATGGCATCATGAATGAAGCCATCCATTGTATACAACTGTCATGTGACCTGCTGTGTTTGGTCACAGCAGGTCACATGGTACCAGCAACGGGGGCCGGTACTCGGATCTGTCATCGGCCGTGTCCGAGGTGCACGGCTGATGACAGATCGCACTGCTGCGCCGCTCTGCACTAGCGCAAACGGCGCATGTGCGGGAGCACGCCAAATGGCGTGTACCCGGAACGGAGAGACACTTCTGAAGCCGCCAAACGGCCATTGGCCGGGCGGCTAATGGTTAATAATACTTGAGCGCTGCATTTTGATTATATATACAGGTGAAACGGGAAAAATTAGAATATCGTGCAAAAGTTAATTTATTTCAGTAATATAACTTAAAAGGTGAAACTAATATAGGAGATAGACTCATTACATGCAAAGCAAGATAGTTCAATCCGTGATTTGTCATAATTGTGATTATGGCTTACAGCTCATGAAAACCCCAAATCCAAAATCTCAGAAAATTTGAATATTGTGAAAAGGTGCAATATTCTAGGCTCAAAGTGTCCCACTCTAATCAGCTAATTGAGCCATAACACCTGCAAAGGGTTCCTGAGCCTTTAAATGGTCTCTCTGTCTGGTTCAGTAAGAATCCCAATCATGGGAAAGACTGCTGACCTGACAGTTGTGCAGAAAACCATCATTGACACCCTCCATAAGGAGGGAAAGCCTCAAAAGGTAAATGCAAAAGAAGTTGGATGTTCCCAAAGTGCTGTATCAAAGCACAATTATAGAAAGTTATGTGGAAGGAAAAAGTGTGGAAGAGAAAAAGGTGCACAAACAGCAGGGATGACCGCGACCTGGAAAGGATTGTCAGGAAAAAGCCATTCAAAAGTGTTGGGGACTTTCACAAGAAGTGGGCTGAGACTGGAGTCAGTGCATCAAGAGCCATCACACACAGACGGATTCTGGACATGGGCTTCAAATGTCGTATTCCTCTTGTCAAGCCGCTCCTGAACAACCAACAACGTCAGAAGCGTATTACCTGGGCTAAAGAAAAACAGACCTGATCTGTTGCTCAGTGGTCCAAAGTCCTCTTTTCTGATGAGAGCAACTTTTGCATCACATTTGGAAACCAAGGACCCAGAGTATGGAAGAAGAATGGAGAGGCACACACTGCAAGATGCTTGAAGTCCAGTGTGAAGTTTCCACAGTCTGTGTTGATTTGGGGAGTCATGTCATCTGCTGGTGTTGGTCCACTGTGCTTCATTAAGTCCAGGGTCAACGCAGCCGTCTACCATGAGATTTTGGAACACTTCTTGCTTCCTTCCACAGATGAGCTTTATGGGGATGCTGACTTCATTTTCCAGCAGGACTTGGCACCTGCCCACACAGCCAAAAGCACCAAAACCTGGTTCAATGACCGTGGGATTACTTTGCTTGATTGGCCAGCAAACTCGCCTGACCTGAACATCATAGAGAATCTATGAGGTATTGCCAAGAGAAAGATGAGAGACATGAGACCGAACAATGCAGAAGAGCTGAAGGCCGTTATTGAAGCATCCTGGTCTTCCATAACACCTCAGCAGGCTGATAGCTTCCATGCCATGCCGCATTGAGGCAGTAATTGCTGCAAAAGGGGCCCAAACCAAGTACTGAGTACATATGCATGCTTATACTTGTCAGAGGTCCGACATTGTTCTATGTATAATCCTTGTTTTATTGATTGCATGTAATAATCTAATTTTCTGAGATTGGGGATTTGGTGTTTTCATGAGCTGTAAGCCATAATCATCACAATGATGACAAATCACGGCTTGAACTATCTTGCTTTGCATGTAATAAGTCTATCTCGTATATTAGTTTCACCTTTTAAGTTGCATTACTGAAATAAATTAACTTTTGCACGATATTCAAATTTTTCAAGTTTCACCTGTATGTTCAAGGATTTTAGGGGTTGCCTTATGCAAGCTGCTTTTACTATATATTGAAAAGCACTCGCTTTATTATTTAAAAATTAGCAAGAAGTAATCATGAGTAAATAATGACCAATGTCTTAAAATAAAGGTAATAGTCTGTGCAGATATAAATTCTCTGTAAAAAAAAATCCAGTGGTGGTGTTCCGAATAGTGTAGTAAGATTACGCACTCACCAGATGCGTAATGAAAGTACGCATTATGTAAACCAGCAGAAGTCTCCTTTAAAGGTTTGGTCTGGGGCAGAGATAATCCTCCCTCTGGGTGGGTAGCGTTGTCTGGAGTGCACAGGGAAGTGTAAAGATCCAGCTGACCAGAGGTCCCTTTAAGGGATGGATGGGTGCAGATGCCTGTGTACAGGAACTCCCTTCTCTGGAATCTTTAGATGGCTGGATCAGGCAGGCTCTATGGATACAGTTGCAAGAAAAAGTATGTGAACCCCTTGGGATTACGTGGAGTTTTGCATGAATTGGGCATAAAATGTGCTCTGAACGTCATCTAAGTCACAACAATAGAAGAACACAGTCTGTTGAACATGATACTACACAAACATTAGATGTTGCCATGGTTTAATTGCACATAACATGTAAACATTCACAGTGCAGGGAGGAAAAGTATGTGAGGCCCTAATTTAATGACTTCTCCCAGAGCTAATTGGAGCCAGGAGTGAGCCAACCTTGACTCCAATCAGTGTGATGATATTGGATGTGTTGCTGACAGCTGTCCTGCCCTTAAACACAGACCTGTTTTGGGTTTACTGGTTTCAAGAAGCACTGTCTGATGTGAACCATGCCTCGCAGAAAAGAGCTCTCAGAAGACCTACGATCAAGAATTGTTGACTTGCATGAAGCTGGAAAGGGTTACAAAAGTATCTCCAAAAGCCTTGATGTTCATGTGTCCATGGTAAGACAGACTGTCTACAAATGGAGAAAGTTTAGCACTGTTGCTACTCTCCCTAGGCGAGGTCGTCCTGTAAAAATGACTGCAAGAGCACAGCGCAGAATGCTGCATGAGGTAAAGAAGAATCCCAGAGTGTCAGCTAAAGACCTACAGAAATCTCTGGCACATGCTAACATTTTTGTTGACACATCTACAATAAGGAAAACATTAAACAAGAATGGAGTACATGGGAGGACACCACGGAGGAAGCCATTGCTGTCCAAAAAGAATATTGCAGCACGTTTGAAGTTTGCAAAAGAGCACCTGGATGTTCCACAGCACTACTGGCAAAATATATTGTGGACAGATGAAACCAAGATTGAGTTGTTTGGGAAGAACACACAACACTATGTGTGGAGAAAAAAAGGCACAGCACACCAACATCAAAACCTCATCCCCACTGTAAAACATGGCGGAGGGAGCATCATGGTTTGGGGCTGCTTTGCTGCCTCAGGGCCTGGACGGATTGTTGTCATTGATGGGAAAATGAATTCCAGAGTTTATCAAGACATTTTGCAGGAAAACGTACGACCATCTGTCCGCCAACTGAAGCTCCGCAGAGGATGGGTGATGCAACAGGACAATGACCCAAAGCATACAAGTAATTCAACAAAACAATGGCTGCAACAGCACAGAATACGCCTTCTGGAGTGGCCCAGTCAGAGTCCTGACCCCAACCCGATTGAAATGCTGTGGCATGACCTTGAGAGTGATTCACACCAGACATCCCAAGAATATTGCTACACTGAAACAGTTTTGTGAAGAGTGGTCCAAAATTACTCCAGATCGTTGTGCAGGTCTGATCTGCAACTACAGGAAATGTTTGGTTGAGGTTATTGCTGCCAAAGGAGGATCAACCAGTTATTAAGTCCAAAGGTTCACATACTTTTTCCTCCCTGCACTGTGAATGTTTACATGTTATGTGCAATTAAACCATGGCAACATCTAATGTTTGTGTAGTATTATGTTCAGCAGACTGTTCTTCTATTGTTGTGACTTAGATGATGTTCAGAGCACATTTTATACCCAATTCAAGCAAAACTCCACGTAATCCCAAGGGGTTCACATACTTTTTCTTGCAACTGTAAATAGCTCCTCAAGGGAGAGTATAAAGAGTACCCATAGTGTTGTAATTCTGAGTATGTTTATTAAATAAATATGTTGAATTTGCAAATTCCAAAATATAAATTATGCAGAGTTAAAATCAAGCAGCGAAAGGTAATGTAGAGTTATAGCAGCGTAAGGTAATGGACTAACCGCCCAGTATGAAAGATGGCCGCCGGGCCTCCACGTGTTTCCGGCAGCATGGCGTCTTGGCCCCTCCTTAACTGCTATACCACTTTGGTACCACACCCTCGCCTGGTTCAGGTTGATAACCATGAGAAATATGAAATACAATCATCAATGGCAATATCATCATTGACTCCCATAGGTTTTGTGGACGCATACAATATCTAGTTAACTGAAGGGGTTATGGTCCAGAGGAACGCTCTTGGGTCTCACCCTCAACATACATGCTCCTGCCCTGCTACCATGCTTTCCATATATGTTTTCCTCTCAAGCCTGGAGTCCCCAAGGGGGAAGGGTCGTTAAGGAAGGAGTACTGTCAGGGATGCTACTTAACAAGCAGCTCTTTTCTTTCAGTGCTCAGGTGCTGCTCAGCTGTCGGTTAATTACCAGCCACTCGTTTCCACAGTGACTCACCTGGATATCATTACCTGCTTCATTAATGCAGCCTACAAGCCAGCCTTTTTTTGCTATATTTAGCAGCTTAGTTCATTTCCTCCATGCCATTGCGTGGTGTATGATCTCCAGTGTTTTCCTGCTAACAACTCGGTCTGGCTGATTTCTCTTCTGATTCCTGTTTCTGATATTTGCTTCTGACTATGCTGACTTTTGGTTTTCTGACCCTAGCTCATCTGATTACCCGCTTTGGCATCCAAGCCCTGGTTTCTGTTTTTGACTACGTTATTTTTACTATTTCACTAAAGGTATGATTTTAACTGCACTTTCTGTCTCTGCCTGGTTTATGGTTCCTGACAGTTCCATCTATCATGAAGAAAACCTGTCCTTCAATGAATAGAATTGAAAATGGGATTTTTGTACACACCAAAAAATCTTTTTCTCTGAGTTCATTAAAGGACGCAGAACTCTCCCAGTTTCCTTTTTTTAGCTGTTTCGGTGTTATTGTCCTATTACTCCTTACTACTAACTGATTTCTGTGTTCAGATGGGGGTTTAGCCACCACCAGAGGAACGCCTCTTTGGCGTGCTTTTAATTAACTGCTTGCCTACTGGGCACTTATACCCCCTTCCTTACCAGGCCAATTTTCAGCTTTCAGCGCTGTCGCACTTTGACAATTGGGCTGTCACAAATAGAACTTTCTTTTGGTGGCATTTACTCACTGCTGGGTGTTTTTTATTTTTTGCACTATAAACAAAAAAAGAGCAAAAAACTTGAAAAAAAAAATTTCTATTTGTTTCTATTATAAAATTTTGCAAATTTTTCTCCTTCACTGATGTGCGTTGATGAGGCGGCACTGATAGGCAGTACTAATGAGCTGGCACTGAAGATGGGTACTGGTAGTCGGCACTGACTGGCGGCACTGTTGGGCACTGACTGGCGGCACTGACTGGCAGCACTGCTGGACTGCACTGATGGGCACTGGTGGGCGGCACTGATGGGCACAGGTGGGCGGTCTTGCTGGGCATCGATCATCAGGGCACTGATCATCAGTGCCTCGATGATCGGTGCCGATCACTGCTCTGACAACTGCTGGTTCTCGGCAGTACTTTCCTCATGCGCTGACAGCATGAGGAAAGTGCAGCAGAGAACCGGAAATTGCATTTCCCAGTGATCAGCGTGTCATTGGACACGGCTGATCACGTGGTAAAAGGCCGCTGTGATTGGCCTTTTACCACATCACGTTATCAGCTGTGTCCGTGGAGATCACCAGGTGCGCGCCCCCCGGGGGTGCGCAGGAGATCGCGTTCTGGGAGGACGTCATATGACGGCCTCCCAGAACTGGACAGCCGTCATTCGGCTACCTGCAGTTGGCAACTAGTTAAATTGCACCTAACATCCCTCTCCTGAAGGTGGTGACATCAAACCCATCTGTCATGAAGAAAAGCTGTGTCCTTCTATAAAAAAAGAGAACAAGATTTTACAGTGATAACAAAAATGAAATTTTTGTTGTGAGAATTATGGTGTCTGCCTTTACTTCTCTTCTCTCTGCAAATGCTGGTTTGCAGGCTGTAATGTTGACTCTCAAGTTTCAGTACTTGTTGTGCTGGTATTCAGATTGCTGAAGCAGGATTACTGATGTCACTCTGATTTTAATTGTTGCTCATTTCTGGAAAACCGCTCTGGTAATATTGAAGATAAGGACAATTTATGTTCGCTACTATTTTTTTCTGAACACATATTTACTTTAATATTATAGTGAAATGCAGTAGTTTCTGGTACATCTGTACTCTTTTTATATTTTATAAAAAGCTAGAGTTCCCCTTTATTACTTTTTTGTTTTGTTTTGCTAAGATGGTTGTATACTTTTTAATGGAGCATGCACTGTTTCACTAAATTATTTGTGTTGGTATATTTATTTTATATTTTTGTATGTTTTGTAACATTTAGATACCCAGAAAAACAGTTTATGATCAGCTAAATCATATCCTTGTTTCTGATGACCATCTCCCTGAAAACATCATTCTTGTGAACACTTCTGACTGGCAGGGCCAGGTAAGTCACTTTATAAATGTGATAAAAAAAACAAGTAATTAGAACATTAAAGCTGAACTGTGGGAAAACCACCCAATACAGACTTTAAATACAGGCAATATAGGAAATGTTTTCCCTGTCAAAAGATTTGCAGGTCTATCCATAAAACTCAGAATTACACATCTCTTTCACAGACAATCAGACAAAAGGATCACATCACTTTGTCTCGATTTAGTCTTCACGTCATTATTACAATTAGAAAATACACCTTTGGTATCATCTTGCCTCAGCCACTTGATTGCACTGTGAGGGAGCAGGAGCAGACTGACAAAGCATTTTCATTAGAAAATGTGCAGAGGCTAGAAGGAAGTAAAAATGTTTAACACTCCGCTCTGGCAAAAATGTTTCTTTTTTTTAGTTTTGGATGGAGTAGGGAAGGATTACAACTTCTATTAGATATTTTTGGCTGACTGTGTTTCCACTGAGATTTCTTTTCACTTCCTATCAGTGTCATGGAGTCAGATGGATGGGAAGTCATAGAACAGAATGGGACAGAAACAGCAGCAAACACACATTTTAGCACAGTGAAAATCAGACCAGAAACCCCATCAGGTCTTTATCTGTCAGGTTAACATTCTCACACTCTTTGCAGGTCTAAAAAGCTTGCAGAGATAAGGGAAGCTGGAGATGTATAGTAGTACCTTAACGTATTCTAACCCCTTGTATTTTTCATCATTTTGTCATGTTACAACCAAAACCGTAAATTTTTTTGGGGGGGGATTTTATATGATAGACCAACACAAAGTGGCACATAATTGTGATGTGGAAGGAAAATTATAAATGGTTTTCAAAATGTTTACAAATAAATATCTGAAAAGTGTGGCATGCATTTGTATTCAGCCCTGTTTACTCTGATACACAGCTGCAAACTTAGCGGTTGCTTCATCTTCTAGGGATGAGATCCAGTCCTCAGTCTGGTAAATCTGCTGGGCCTGTGCATGCAGATCATGGTGTAGCTGCTCCAGACCTTTAATCAAAGCACTGTCTACAGCCGCTATCAGAGTGGGAGTTTGAATTGATACTACTGCCTGTGCTATGCCCACCAGGGAAGTCAGATCAAGTGGGATTTGATCAGTCAGTGCCAGTGGTTGCAGGCTATCAACAGTTGCAGAGATGTCAGCATGTGAAGCAGGTGCCATCTTGGCTGCAGAGATTGCCATGTCTCCGGGAGACTGCCGAAAGAGGGAGGCCAAGTGGGTGTAGGAGCACTCAATAAACCGGTCTATGAAGTTACCCTTTAGGTGTAGCAAGATTGTGCCTTTACTGTGGCCAAGCGAGTCACTTACTGAAGTCTAGTCAAACCCATCCAGGAAATGCCCACACCCAAGTTCCTGTAGGAGAAAGACCTTAGGATCATAACATTTTATGAAAGGTGAACTTATCCTTTAAAGCTGGAGCCAATGTATCGGCTGCTGCACCAGAATCTCCTCAGCGTAAACAAGCTCCTATGGAAACTAAGCTTCTGGTGAAACCTTCAAACCATTCCTCTGCAAACACAAACTAACTGTGTTTTGCCATGAAAATTGGCCAAATCATGACAATGTATTTTTTTACTCCAAAATTATTTTCTGAGTAATATTGTATCGAAAAGGAATTTTTGAAACAGTGGTATGTATAGGTAGTGGCTTTTGCCATCTCAGTTCTCAACAAACATATCATGCTTCTACTTGAAGATGATTCTTCCTTTTAGTCTTTCAGGGATTCAGTCAGCAGGCACTTTGTCACCTTATGGAAAAGCATCCTTTTCTCTCACTTGTTCTGTCTTACAGTTGGCCATAGCAGCCATATCACTCATGTCCATTTTTCAGACTGTAGCTAACTGAACTGGAAAAATAATTAGAGAACGCAATCCTGCTGTCAGGGCTCCCGGGTATGACCAGAGGTGTGTGACTGACGCAGGGAAACGCAGACTTCAGATATGTTATAAACAATGTAATTTATTAACACTAACCATACAAACATAAACGCAGTGCAATACTAAAACATAACACAGTGCAAGCAAACCAAACCAACCACCCACAGATAACAGTACATACAATGCAAGCGTCGTCAGGCAGGCCGGGTCAATATCAATGGGGCAGGTAGGTACAGGGGGAGCAAGCGGAGAATGGTCGGGGTCACAAGCCAGGTTCAGCAGGTAGCGGGCAGAGTGGTACAGAGGGTCAGGCAGAGGGATGGTCAGGAACGAGCCAGGGTCAGAGCAGGAGAAGTCAGCAGAGGTCAGATCAGGCAGGGTCAGCGACAAGACAGGAACAGGATGCAGGAACAGGATACAGGGCCCAGGAAAACCACACACCAAGGCAGAGTCTGCAGGTCTGGCCATCCCTTAAATACACCAGTATAATCAGTTCCAGGTGTTTGACTGGCTGCAAGGTTGAGTCTCTGATTGCTGGGAGCACCCGCTGGCCAGCCCTGGTACTGCAGCTCATAAGGCAGGTGAGTCCCACTATTGCTGGCCAGTCCATTCCTGACACCTGCCTTTGAGGACCCTATTCCTCTGGAAGTACTGTTTGGCCCTGCTTTTTTGTGTTGATACCCTGAAGAATATAATTTGCCAGGTCTCTAGGATTACTCTGCTTTCTGTGCATATCCACAGAATTTGGTGTTTAAATGCTTGGTCTGCAAAGCCTGCATGTAAAAGGTGTCTTTATGAAGGGTGACCAAACTGATAAGAGGCGTGGAGGAGCTCCGCTATGAGGAAAGTTTAGAGGAACTGAATTTATTCTGTCTTGAGAAGAGGAGATTAACGGGGGATATGATCAACATGTATAAATACATCAGTGGTTCATGTACAGTAGTGAACTCGGTGTAGAGCTATTCACCCTGAGGTCATCACAGAAGACAAGGGGGTACTCTTTACGTCTGGAGGAAAATAAATTTAATCTCCAAACACGGAAAGATTTCTTCACAGTGAGAGCTGTGAAAATGTGGAATAGACTCCCTTAAGAGTTGGTTTTGGCCAGCTCATTGGAGTGCTTTAAAAAAGGCTTGGATTCTTTCTTAGATACACAAAATATAACTGGATACTAACATTTATAGGCAAAGTTGATCCAGGGAATATCCAACTGCCTCTTGGGGGATCAGAAAGGAATTTTTTTGCTGCAGGAGCAAATTGTATCATGCTTTGCTGGGTTTCCTCTGGATCAACTGTGGGTATAGGATTAAAACTTTTTTTTTTTTTATTTTAATGGTTGAACTGGATGGACTTTTGTCTTTTTTCAGCCAGACTAACTATGTAATTATATATGCATGCCTTTTGATGGTGAATTTGGAGAAAATAAATTTGGAGGAAAATACTTCTACCCCACAAAGATCAGCCTAAGCATGCTTTTACTACTACTGTCAAAGGCAAATTCTTTTGTCGCAAGCCTTGGACTGCAAAACCCTTTTAGCCTACCCAAAATCCCTCTTCATAACGAAGGGATACCCCTACTCTCCGGGGGGGTGCCTGTTGGTCTTTGCGCTAGTCTGGATCAGAGAAGTCCCAGACCTTTGGGCAAAATTTGTCAGTTCCTGGTGCTACAAAACATAATTTCTGTCCATGCTCCTCAATTTCTAACCTCTAATTTGCCAGCTTCACCTCAAGGACAGGTAGACTTGCAGACTGCCCTGAATCAACTTAACAAGTGTTAATCCCAATCCCTGCAGAACAAAAGTTCATATAGATTTCACCCCAACAAAGGATAAGTTCATCTTTAGAACATGTTACATGTGTCACCCATTTTCCATGTTCCAGCATCTGCAGCATCTCCCTTAGACCCTCACCCCTGTCCCTGTGATAACGGGTGGGAGATCCTCTCCCCACACCCACAGTCACAATTTGAAAACAGTAACACTGTGCGGGGCTCCACTCCCACAGCTGTATTATTCATTCACAGTTTCCTGTGACTAAATGCCTGCAAGGCTGATGGCTTGAAGCTCCCAATGAGCTGCGAGGGCGCTGGTGAGCACTTTCATAGTCCATTGATCTTCCTGCTCTTAGCTAACTGCCTGCCAGTGCAAGGTACAAGCAGACAGTTATGAGGAGAGTTTGCAAGGAGTTGCACATTGCACCGATGATCTGCTGATTGTGGGTGAAATCCTCTGCAGGCTCCTTAGAAATTAGCACACTATTTTTTACATGCACATGAACTTTAATGGTATCCCAATCTTAGTCCTTAGGGTTCAATATTGAGTTGGTCCACCCTTTGCAGCAATAACAGCTTATACACTTCTGGGAAGGCTGTTCACAAGGTTTAGGAGTGTGCCTATGGGAATGTTTGACCATTCTTCCATAAGCACATTTGTGAGTTCAGGCACTAATGTCGGACAAGAAGGCCTGGCTCACAGTCTCCGCTCTAATTCATCCGAAAGGTGTTCTGTTGGGTTGAGGTTAGGACTCTGTGAAGGTCAGTCAAGTTCCTCCACCCCAGACTTGCTCATTAATGTCTTTATGGACCTTGCTTTGTGCACTGGTGCATAGTCATATTGGAAAAGGAAGGGGCCATCCCCAAACTGTTCCCACAAAGTTGGGAGCATGAATTTGTCCAAAATGTCTTGGTATGCTGACGCCTTAAGAGTTCCCTTTACTGGAACTAAGGGGCCAAGTCCAACTCCTGAAAAACAACCCCACACCATAATCCCCCCTCCACCAAACTTTATGCTTGGCACAATGCAGTCAGGCATGTACCCTTCTCCTGGCAACTGCTAAACACAGACACGTCCATTGAATTGCCAGACATAGAAGCCTGATTCATCACTCCAGAGAACATGTCTCCACTGCTCTAGAGTCCAGTTGCGGCGTGCTTTATGCCACTGCATCCAACTCTTTGCATTGCACTTGGCTTGGATGCAGCTGCTCGGACATGGAACACTGTCTTGAAATCTATAGAACTCTATACCACGCTTGAATTCACTGAGCTCCTGAGAGTGACTCATTCATTCCATGAAGCTCTCTATGAACTGTTGTTCTAATCTGAGGGCTACACAAAATTTGGAGGTCTTTAGCTATTGACTCTGCAGACGGCAACTTCTGCACACTGTGCGTTTCAGCATTCTCTGACCCCGCTCTGTCATTTTACGTGGCCTACCACTTTGTGTCTGAGTTCCTGTGGTTCCCAGTTGCTTTGTTATAATACCACTAAGAGTTGACTGTGGAATATTTAACCGCAAGGAAATTTCACGGATAGACTTGTGGCACAGCTGGCAACCGCTTGAATTCACTGAGCTCCTGAGAGTGACTCATTCTTTCACAAATGTTTGTAGAAGCAGTCTGCATGCCTAGGTGCTTGATTTTATACAACTGTGGCCATGGAGGTGACAGGGAAACCCAAAACTCATGGGTTTCAGTAACATTTTGACTGCTGAAGCCGGATTGAAAAGTAGATGTTTATTATACAAGCATGTAGCTAGACCTCCATGCAGGGAGAGCAAAACAATACATAGTGTTGGATTCAAAGTAATGCTCTATCTAACTAGGGCTTTCTAATACAATTTATATGCTCTACAGTGGGTGGTACCTAGCTATCTGATCTTTCTTTGAAGAGTCATCTGTGTCTTTGGTGTAACTCATTGAGATGCGAATAGTTGTCCATATGTTATTGTTACTTCCATTGTCCTTTGGGTTTAACAGGTCTTCAAAGGCTGTGATAATAATCTTGTAGACAATAGGTGGTATGAATCTTGAGGAACTGGAGGTAGGAGTGAAGTGTCAAATGTTGAGCCAGCAGGAGAGGGAAATAGGTTGTTAGGCCATCTAATTCAATACCAATGTATTTCATATTTATATCTAGAAATGGCTGCTCCATTTTCCCTTACAATCCCTCCTCTTGGACATCATATTGTCCAAACAATTATCCCTTCCTAAAAAGAAATTTGAGAAACATATTTACTTTACAATTCCTCCCCTCCTTTAAATTCTCATACATCTCACTTTGTTTGCCTAATATTTCTTTCTAGTTCATATTTCTCCTGATTTATACATCCAATTTACTTCTGCAGAAAAATCTAATTTTGCTTCACGAAGGCTGAAAAATACAAAACATTAAACAAAAATTAAAAATCAAAAAGTCTAAAAAACTGTGTGTTGGGCTGTTTATGAACGCCAAGTCTGTAGTTGATTCCTCCAATGTATCCTTGACAGCTAGTCCTCCATAAGACTGTACTGCAACACCTAAGAACTCGTACAATGTTCATACATAATATTTTCTTCAGGACCATCGCAGTCCACATGACAAGAAACTTCCGGTAGGTGTGCAGATCTGCTGCAATTATAGCAAATTGAGCTTTGACTTCTATTCATGGACAGCTGAAATGATAAGTGGAAATGTTCTTCAGATACTTAAAAGTTTTGAAACCACTTTTCTCCATCACTGTTGTTTGTGGCTGATGTCAAGAAGTCCAGGAATAAGGGAGGATATTTTTGAAGATGGCGTCATTCAGATTGCTAGTCCAACATTAGGTATTTAACAAAAATGCCCATGAAGCCATGGCATTTTTATTTTTCTGCCTAAGTAAATCTGTGTTATAGAGACAATAAGACCTAGAAGAAAAGAAAGGAAATCCATCTTAATACGAGTTGAAACCATTCTCACTTTGTATAATGTGTTACTCAGTCGTCATCCAAACTTAACCACACTATTCAGAATTCAATCATGAACAATCGGCCATCTTAAAAAGGGCCTATCATGTATGGCTGGGATCAGTGACCTTACAGTTGACCAGGAACATGTAAATACAGAGACATGAGACTTGGAGAGCACAGAATACAGGACTTAGAAGGATGGCAGGAGGACAGTTCAGCACTGAGGTACTGGTCTTAAAGTCAAGCAGGACACAAAATGCTAGTAAGAAACACTTGTAGCATTGGGGATCAGGGCTCACAGGGAATGCAGGCACACAGGATACAGCTGATATATCAAGGATTCTAAGACCGGAAGGATACCCAACAATATCATCTGGGGAGAACACAGCATGTCCGCACATGCAACAAGGGCGAGGGCCCTTGTAAGGGCCGAGGCGCAGAGTCTAAGGAACTGCCTTGTCTTCTCCAGAGCTCTTGAAGGTAGAGATGGGTTTGCTGTAGACAGTCCCCAGGTTGCGGTCCTCGTACTCACCCAGGCAGGAAGCTACTGGGAATTACTAACTGATAAATAAGAACCCCTTGCAGTGATGAGGCACAGGGATCACTGGACAGTAGGGAGCTCAGTTCAAGCTGACATGCATAGAAACACACAGACACTGGGAACAGAAAACTAGGAGTAGGTAGTAAAGCAAGCAAACAAACATGGGTCTCTAAGAGCAGATAGAGATGTACGGTGACACCAAACAGGAAACAGGATTGAAACACATTCAGAGACACAGAGACAATCTGCTAGGACCTTTAAGGTGTAAAGCCTGAGGCAATGAGCCACATTAAAATGAAAAGACATGGGGCTCATTAAATCATCAGCAGGAGGTTACGCAGCCTTAAACACAAGTCTTGTGGGACAATAGGCAACAGCAGAACCTTATAATTTAAAGTCATGGAACTACATGTACCAGCATACCCCTGCTGCTCTTTGGAAATAGAGGAGACAGATCTGAAGAAAAGCTGAAGACCCCGACATAGATTTAATTTAAAATCTTGACAATATCTAACTGAGCTTAACAATCAATATAGTAACACTAACATACATTAATTATATTTCTTAGGATATTATAGGTGTTAAAATAGAGAAACAATTATTCAACTCAATAGTCAAACTTTCACAATAATATAAAAACTTTATAAGATAGAAAACGCTCAGTTCTATTGTCACTGGTAATAGGGGATTTCTGGCTTTGTCTGGTTCGTTTGGGGACCGCTCTTAGATTGTTGAACTCGTTAATACCAGAGCCCATACATGTTAGATCAGAACACACAACAAAGAAGATCTAACACCCAATAAATAGGCAACTAGGAACTTCCAACGAAGGTACAAACTTAACCAACTACACCGATATCAGCTAATGGGGGTGAAACATTTAAGTATTTACAGAAGAAAACAGACTAATAAAACAAGGAAGAAAACAATTTGGAATACTTCCATTGGTTGATTTTTTTTATGAAGGCTGTGATCTTCCGTTCTGAAAGCCTGAAAGAAGTCCAAGGCATTGATCTAATCTGAGGAATAAGCATCAATTACATTTAGTAACAAACATAACACTTTCCTCCTAATAAACCAATGGTTAAAGATCTAACAACAAAACATACAGTACATACTTTTAAAATTTTCTCTCTTAGTTGTTCTAACAGTGCACTTTTCTAATACCAAAAATTATTGACGTCAAATTAATTATTACCACGTGGATTTTGTTTATGGTATACCATTAAGAAAAAAAATTATTATTATACACCATGGTTAAAAATGAGCAGCTCAATGTAAACCTTTTAGTAAGCTACCATTCGTGTGCAAGAGTTATACTTCACCATACTGAACACATTGGAAACTTCCAAAACTGTATCTTCTAAAAAACAAACAAACACAAGATAGTGAATACACATAACAATTCACTATAACATCTGGTTTCCTTTTAGAGTTCACTTGGCTCAGTAAATTTGCATGACCATACAGCTGTTCTCATTCACAAACCATGCAATTAACCTGTGTTAAAGAAAAAGGGGGGTCAGCACTCGGTGGGCTGTCAGCACCTTAAACATATGAGACAGCACTCCTGATTTTTAAACTTTAAATAAGATCAGTGAAAATGCTTTTTACATGTCACTAATTCTTTTAACATTCCCCTTGACTTTTTATCAATTTTAATAACGGCAATGGGTGTGGCTTAAATGTCCAAACCAATAGTTACCCCAGCAAGCGTTTCACAATTTTCAACTTACAATTTTCTTAGATTAATTTTTTTAGAATGAGCAGTATATTTTACATGTTTTTTTTTTTCCTACATTAAATTTATCACATTCCTAAATTGGAAAGTGCAAAACTTCTGCATATTACACTTATAGCTTTACGATTTTAAGTGATTAGGTACCCCAATAATGTCTCAATTTGTTTAAACTTCTAAAAGTAAAAAATCAAAATTTAGTAATTTTAAGGTCAAAATGTGTTTATCTTCTAGATGTTGCCATGACCAACATGGTATTGACGCGTTACCTTTACTTGCAACATCACATCACCTTAAAACATAAGTAACAAACACAAAACAAATCATTATGCCACTGATATTGAATCAGTATTGTCAAATATTTTGCTGACAGGGCACTTTAGGCACATTAATACAGTCATCCCAGACAATACAACATACAATCCATGGATCTCACACATCTTAACACAACAACATACTCTCACAATTAGCTTGCTTAAATTCTAGACAAAAATATGAGCACATTTCTCTAATAAGGCTGCATTCTCTTATTTTTTTCTGGACTGTACCTCAAATCTATATATAGATCTCATTATTTCCCCCTTTTTTTTTTTTTTTATCTGGTGTTCATACTTACAGTAGGCTTTAACCCATGCCTCTAGTTAGGTCATTTTAAGTAGGCAGGGTGGTAGTATAAGGTATTATGTGCTTACAGTTATTTGGCAATATTTTCAGGTTCTTGTTCTTATATAGGACTATAAGTCTCTTTTATTTCCTTTTTCAACAATTTTGTTCACATTGTTCACTCACATTTGTTCAATTGTCTTATCTTTGAAAGTATCTGGGTAGTACTTTTTTTTTTTACATTCTTTCAAGAGTTTATGGTGCAATTTCCCTTCTAGGGGTACTAAACCCCTGTGTGCCTTGGTTCCATTCCTTGAGGGATTCAGCCACTCCTGTTCCAAAGTTATATATCATGTACTTTGGCAATCCAGGAGGAGCTCCCAGTGGTATCACACAGATACCCGTTTGGGGTGTACACGGTGGTACAATTCCCCATCTCACACGGTGGTGAGACTTCCTCAAGAATTAATCTATTACTAAGCCCCCACGATCAAATGCAAGATACGATATACCTAGATAATGTCAGAATTCATCTATTACTAGGCCCCCACGATCATATGCAAAGATACGATATACCTAGATAATAGCAGGAACCGTATATCTGGCCCCCAATCCTGGCCAAGGATATATACCAGACTATACTATGCATAAATCAGCCACACAGACTGAACAGGGACACCTCAGTCACATAGGCTGAGGGGATTCGGTTATACAGAGTAAAACAATTCAAGAATGTAAAAAAAAAAAAAAATACTTCTATCTACAAAAAGAGAGACAGCCCACTTATATGTATAACACATGGCAGCGCATAAAGAGATCAATACAGTACAACCAAAGCAACCAAAATTTCAATAGGAAAAGATTATAGAACTTTTTAGAGAAAGTATAGTATCTGACAGCTCTGTTTTCCTAAAAAGTCTTTCACATCAGTTTATAGACACTGCTGTAGAATAGAAAAGACAGTTCCTCTACTTATGCTGTGACTTTATGGAGAGCCACGCAGAAGAGAAAAGAAGAAAGCTTCATCAATCAAAACTGGTACTAATGTTTCAAGCAGTGCTGTTTTTTAAGCAGCCTGTCACCCATGGCAATGGACCACATGGCCCCACCACACTTAGTAACTTATCAATCATACCTCAAGATATTTTGAGTCAGAAGACCTGATCCCTGACCTGCCCAGTCGCCCGGTAACAGGAACTGCAGAGATCCTACCTAACCACACATTGCACCTGAAATAGGGAGAATCGTTCAGCAGAACACATTCATGCAAAAGGACAGTAATAAGTAACAGATAGTATGGAAAGTAAAAAGAAAAGAAAAAAATTCAACAGTCAAGGTTCTTGGAAAGGGTACTTTTCCACAACATCGACTTTACAGAAAAAGGCACAGCACAAGGGGAATCATAGTAAGCAGAAAGTTAGCTTACCAATGCCGGCAGAGATGACTTCCCAGGTTGTGCTGTCCTTCTGTGTCTAAACGATGTCTGTAGAGTTTCCCTTTCCGGCTCGAAGGACCAAATTGACGGGGAAACCCAAAACTCATGGGTTTCAGTAACATTTTGACTGCTGAAGCCGGATTGAAAAGTAGATGTTTATTATACAAGCATGTAGCTAGACCTCCATGCAGGGAGAGCAAAACAATACATAGTGTTGGATTCAAAGTAATGCTCTATCTAACTAGGGCTTTCTAATACAATTTATATGCTCTACAGTGGGTGGTACCTAGCTATCTGATCTTTCTTTGAAGAGTCATCTGTGTCTTTGGTATAACTCATTGAGATGCGAATAGTTGTCCATATGTTATTGTTACTTCCATTGTCCTTTGGGTTTAACAGGTCTTCAAAGGCTGTGATAATAATCTTGTAGACAATAGGTGGTATGAATCTTGCGGAACTGGAGGTAGGAGTGAAGTGTCAAATGTTGAGCCAGCAGGAGAGGGAAATAGGTTGTTAGGCCATCTAATTCAATACCAATGTATTTCATATTTATATCTAGAAATGGCTGCTCCATTTTCCCTTACAGAGGTGATTGGAACACCTGAATCCAATGATTTGGAAGGGTGTCCCATTACTTTTGTCAAAGTGTATTTTTTAAGGAGTTAAAATCCCTGAACAGATATCTGTGTGTTTCCAAATTTTGCATAAAGTTTTCAAGATCTGTCACTGCTTCTCTCAGATCAGTAGAATTTCTGGCATCAGTGGACATCCATGATGCCTATCTTTATGTGCCTATCTTTCCCTTACACCAGTGCTTTATATGCTTTGCTGTGGAAGACAAACACCTTTAATTTGCTGACCTCCCTTTTTGGGCTCTCTTCTGAACCAAGAGTCCTCAGAAAGGTGCTGACTCCACACCTGGCACTCTTAAGATTTCAGGGCATCAGTGTCTTGGAATACCTAGACAATCTAGTGCTAAAAATAAAATACTAAGTCATAGTCCTGTTTCCCAATGTTCAAAGGACTATTGAGCTCCTTCAAACTTTTCAGATGGGTGATCAACTTCAAAAAGTACGTCCTCCAGTACTCTCGCATCTAGAATGTCTACCCTAGGTTCACACACGAGCGTTTTCTGCAGCGTTTTGCATTTTTCAGAAATGCAGTACAGTCTATTTAACATGATTTCCTATGGGACATGTTCACATCTCCACGTTTTCACCAGGTGTGCTTTTTTTGGAATGGGTCAGAGACTTTTTTTGAACACAAAATTTTGCATTTTTGGTTCTATAGATTTCAATGGAGACACTGTAGAAAAGCATGTAGTGCATTTTTATGCGTTTTTGATGTGTTTTGCATTTTAAACCTAGCAACAAGAAAAAAAAATGAAAAAACCTGCAAAACACGTAAAAAATGCTGCAAAAATGCAATGCAGAAACGGCTCAAACGCAAGCGGCATAGGTGTGAACCTAGCCTAAGACTAGTTCCAAGCATGGTCCAGGCCAAGACACTTATTCCTCATGAAAAGTTTGCTTCTCTAAAGGTCCAACAGACTCTCAGACCAATCAGGCATCTTGTCACGGTTTAGCCTGCAGTTTCCTGCTTGTGAGATTTCTACTTTCTTACATAGTTAGTCTGGCTGTAAAAAGACAAAAGTCCATCCAGTTCAACCATAAAAAAGAAATTTAAATCCTATACCCACAGTTGATCCAGAGGAAGGCAAAAAAAAACCCAGCAAAGCATGATCCAGTTTGCTCCTGCTGGGAAAAAACTTCTTTCCTGATCCCCCGAGAGGCAATCGATATTCCCTTGATCAACTTTACCTATAAATGTTAGTATCCAGTTATATGCTGTGTATCTAAGAAAGAATCCAGGCCTTTTTTGAATCAATCCACTGAGCTGGCCAGAAGCAACTCTTGAGGGAGTCTATTCCACAGAATGCTGCAGAGATTCTAATGGGACCTGTGGTTCTACCCATGTGCTGCTGTCTTCTGTGTTCAGCTATGAGCATCGCCTTCTGTACTGTGGCCTTGTATCCCTTTCCCTTCTATCACTTCCCAGTTCGCTTTCCAGTATGCTTCTCTATATAGACTTACTCAGTGCAGCTCGTTTTGCCTAAGCAACTTCTTAGTTTCTCCATGTTCCTGCTTCCCCGCATATTACTTCTATTCTGTGTCTGACTTCCCATGTCACTTCATCTACCATGTTTGCCTGCCTACCACGTGCCCTGACCTTGTTTCCCAAATACTTTCCCGTCTCCTGCCACCTGTAGTCTGCACATGTGAGTGGTCTCTGCATCTTCAGCTAGGCGTACCTGGGGGCCGCAAACTGGTTCCAGTCTGCTGCAAGTCCATCCTCACCATCAGGGGCCCTGGTGAAGCAGCAGGCTGGTACTTAGACTCCGCACCCTGGACAACCCCAAGTTGACCTTCTAAAGGGGCTCACTACAATAGAAACCTGATACATCTCTCTACTTGTTTTCTGCATGAGGGTTCTGGCCCTTGTGGTGGCCTCCTTCAAGGCTATTCCCTTCTCACATTTCCACTCCAGACCCTTACAGCTCAGCATTCTCATGATATGGGACAAACCGGTCCCTTCTCTCGATCACCAGCTTCTTCTTTTCAGCCAGGCAAAATTCTCCCTGGCTTCAAGGACTTCTAACTCAGCCCTAGAATCTGGGAAACATTTTCTTCCTATTCCCTGGGAGGTATTGACACATCGGGCTGGGACAGGATCTACAATTTCCCACAGGAGTCAATGCTCCTTATCAATTATCAGGAACTGAGAGCCATAAGATTCTCTGTTACTGGACACTCCTTCTGCAGAGTCACCCAGTAAGAGTACAGTCAAACAATGCCAAGTCCGTGGCCTACTAAAAACACCAGGACAAACAAGAAATCGGGCAACCCTGAAGGAGGCAAGCCTGAGTCTCTCAATGGTGAAGAACCATGTTCCAACACCCTCCGCCATCTATTTACTGATAATGGAAAATTGGCAGGTAGACTTCCTAAGTCACTTGTGCCTGGACTTAGAAAAGTGGTCTCTTCATCCTGAAATCTTCCTGATGCTCTGTCAAAAATGGGGAAGCTCCAGATAAAGACATTGTGGACCTCCACATTCAACAAAAAAAAAAATATACAGGGATCCCTTGGCCTGGTTTGTGCATTCTTCCTAGTGAAGCTTCTCCATTGACTGCTCCACGGGTTGGAAGGGGAATGGATTCTGGTGATTCGTGTGAGCCCAAAACTGGTCCAGGAGAAACAGGCCAAACTTTCTGTCACAAGGCTGACTTTCACACCCTGCTTCTCATTCACTGCCTTTACTCACTGTTGTTGAAAACCCAGGTCCTAAAAGATAGGGACATTGCTAATTCTGTCATTCCTATCTTGCGCTAACAAGATAATCTACTTAGATCTACCATCACACTTATTTTGGATGATGTTAAAGCACGTGCTTCAGCACAAATCTGATCTCTTTTTATAAAGAAATAAGCAAACTCTTAGACAAGAGTGGCTGTAGATATAGTATACTTGGATTTTTCAAAAGCCTTTAACACAGTTCCCCACACCAATGTGTAAGTTGGTCTACAAGCTTAGAAAATTCAGTTTGTAAATTGATAGAAAACTGGCTAACAGACTATACTCTGTGAATAGTGATTACAAAATCATACTCTAAATGGTCTAAGGCTATTAGTGATGTACCCCAAGGTTTAGTGTTTGGATCCTATAGCCTGTTTATAAATTATATAGTGCTCAATTCAGTAAAACTAAAATACGGCACCAAAGTTTCAGTAAAGTAGCACCTTTCTTTAAATGTTGCGGTATTTTAACTTGTTGTTAAGGAGTCGGCACCCGCCTTAAAGTGTTACTAAACCCACAACAGTAAAATCAGTCTGTATATGCAGTAAAGCATGCTTGTTATACTCACTGTGGAACCTAAGGGGTTAATCCTCTGCATTGTGTAAAAAGGCTGTTTGATCTTTTCTTCTCTGCCCCTCCTCTTGTTGAAATGACCACTTGCTCAGTTTGGTGTGTATTGCTAGAGAGGTGTTTTTTTTTTTTTTCCTTGGGAGAGTGCATGTGCTCAGCACAGGGCCAATCAGCACTGTCCATACAGAGGGTCATCTTGGTGGAATCTCCAAGGTGTCTGGAGGCCTGCCTGATGAAAGAGCGCGCCTGGACTCCTCTCATCCTGCACATGCTCAGAAGCGCGTTGCATTTTGATGACAATGGACGTGCTGATCCCGGACATCTTGGAGACTCTGCCAGGCTTCACCATCTGTGCTGCATATGCACAGCACCATCTTCTGGCAGACACCTTGGAGATTCCACCAGGCTTACCATCCATGTTGCACATGCACAGCACCACCTGCTGGCGGACTCCATCGATCTCCTCTTTAGATCAGTCACACAACATATGGCTATAGACGTCTCACCCTCTTACCCATGAGCCTGTTTTTATATTCTAAGATGTGAGTTACTACTTATCTTTCTATTAAATACCTTCACAGTACACACTTAGAGGCGCCGTGTTTCTTTGTTTGCCTTCTCCCAGAGACCAACCTGCTTCAGAATCCACAATTAAAGAAATGCTGCTCTCCCTAAAAAGGAATGTCCAGGCTGATCTCCAAAAAAACCTAACCAATCTACAATCACAAATTGATCAAGTGGAGGAAAAAGTTGTTATTGTTGAAAGAAAACTAGGGGAATTTGCAGACGCACACATAAGCTTAGCAGATGGCTTTCATGATCACAACTCTGACATCCAGTTGCTGAAAACCAAAATTGCAGATCTTGACATTAGAGCAAGACTGGATAATTTGAAATTTTTAGGAATCCTGGAATCTGTCATCTTCAGAACTCATTCTTTATCTGTAGCAGCTTCTAAAAGTTTTCCTTCCCATTGAAACGCCTAAAGATTTAATTATTGACAAAGCCCATAGATTGGCTAAACCTGCTTAGCTACCCGATTTTGATTCCTAGAGATGAATTTGCCAGGATTCATTTCTTCCATATTAAAGAAAAGACCTTTGCAGATGCCAGGAAAATGGGGAAACTCCCAGACCGCTCTTTACCTGTCTGCCACAACTATGCAGCAACATAAAAAAATCACCTCCTTAATTGGTCAGCTGTGGGAACACAACATCTCCTATAAGTGTGGACTTTGTACCTAACTAGCCATGACTCACCAAGGCCATACATATGCCTTGTGCTGTGCAGAAGATGCAGCAAAATTACCATTTCAGTGGGGTCATATCAGTGATAACATACTCAAATCCCCTCACTCTAAACCTCATAAACCAATCTCAGGAAATTGGTCCACTGTTGGATCCACGTGATGTGTTTGTTGCACTACATAATCGTGCTACCAAAAAATTAATGAATGCGCTTTACACTAAAACATTCAAACCCAATGACTAAACACAATATATCCAAAAAAAATGAATAAATATGTGCAAATACTGATAGTGCAAAATATATCTAAAGTGCTAAAAAGTCCAAATGCATAAAGTGAATAAGCATTAAAGTCCCAAATCCAATGTGAAAGTGCTGTGTTCTGAAAACTCTTTCGACAAAGTGCTATGGTGTCTACAAGTGCTTGCTACAACAGGCAGATCAGCTTCTTACTGGACACATTGATCTCCAATCAAGAGATCAAACGAGCAGAGGGTGTTCAGATTCCACACTGACACCCATGCTGGCAATATCAAAGGAGATGGATGAACAGCTGCGGGCTCACCCAAACGAAATCATCATATCGAACTGCTTTCCATACAATGTAAGGAAGAGTTTAAAACAGAAAAGACTTTGTATTCACTTTATGCATTTGGACTTCTTACCACTTTAGATATTTTTTGCACTATGAGTATTTACACATATGTATTCAAGTTTTTTTCGATATATTGTGGTTAGTCATAGGGTTTGATTGTTTTAGTTTACAGCGCACTCATTAATTTTTTATTCTATTTATTTTCTGGTATTCAGGAAGAGAGTAGCAGCAGTTCACTTCATTAATTCATTTATCCATTCATTTACAGGTGAAACTCAAAAAGAGTAGAATATTGTGAAAAAGTTTATTTATTTCAGTAATGCAACTTAAAAGGTGAAACTAATATATGAGATAGACTCATTACATGCAAAGCAAGATAGTTCAAGCCGTGATTTGTCATAATTGTGATGATTATGGCTCACAGCTCATGAAAACCCCAAATCCACAATCCCAGAAAATTAGAATATTACATGCAATCAATAAAACAAGGATTGTACATAGAACAATATTGGACCTCTGAAAAGTATAAGCATGCATATGTACTCAGTTTGAGCCCCTTTTGCAGCAATTACTGCTTCAGTGCGGTGTGGCATGGAAGCTATCAGCCTGTGGCACTGCTGAGGTGTTATGGAAGACCAGGATGCTTCAGTAGCGGCCTTCAGCTCTTCTGCATTGTTCGGTCTCATATCTCTCATCTTTCTCTTGGCAATGTCCCATAGATTCATAGATGGGTTCAGGTCAGACTAGTTTGCTGGCCAATCAAGCAGAGTAGGTCATTGAACCAGGTTTTGGTGCTTTTGGCAGTGTGGGCAGGTGCCAAGTCCTGTTGGAAAATGAAATCAGCATCCCCATAAAGCTAGTTTGCGGAAGGAAGCATGAAGTGCTCCAAAATCTCCTGATAGATGGCTGCGTTGACCCTGGACTTAATGAAGCACAGTGGACCAACACCAGCAGATGACATTGCTCCCCAAATCAACACAGACTTTGGAAACTTCACACTGGACTTCAAGCATCTTGCAGTGTGTGCCTCGCCCTGGTTTCCAAATGAGATGCAAAGGTTGCTCTCATCAGAAAAGAGGACTTTGGACCACTGAGCAAAAGCCCAGGTCTGTTTTTCTTTAGCCCAGGTAAGACGCTTCTGACGTTGGTTGTTCAGGAGCGGCTTGACAAGAGGAATATGACATTTGAAGCCCATGTCCAGAATCCGTCTGTGTGTGGTGGCTCTTGATGCACTGACTCCAGCCTCAGTCCATTACTTGTGAAAGTCATCAACACTTTTGAATGGCCTTTTCCTGACAATCCTCTCCAGGCTGCGGGCATCCCTGCTGCTTGTGCACCTTTTTCTTCCACACTTTTCCCATCCACATAACGTTCTATTAATGTGCTTTGATACAGCACTTTGGGAACATCCAACTTCTTTTGCAATTACCTTTTGAGGCTTTCCCTCCTTATGGAGGGTGTCAACTATGGTTTTCTGCACAACTGTCAGGTCAGCAGTCTTTCCCATGATTGTGATTCCTACTGAACCAAACTGAGAGACCATTTAAAGGCTCAGGAACCCTTTGCAGGTGTTATGGCTTAATTAGCTGATTAGAGTGGGAAACTTTGAGCCTAGAATAGTGCACCTTTTCACAATGTTCTAATTTTCTGAGATTGTGGATTTGGGGTTTTCATCACATTTATGACAAATCACGGCTTGAACTATCTTGCTTTGCATGCAATGAGTCTATCTCATATATTAGTTTCACCTTTTAAGTTGCATTACTGAAATAAATGAACTTTTGCACGATATTCTAATTTTTCGAGTTTCACCTGTATTGCCATTCATTTCATATTTTGTTTATTTTATCATTTGTTGGGTGCAGTGCAGGTTTTTCTTTTCACATAATTGTACTACCATTTGTGCTTTAGGCACGTCTAATAACCATGATCCCAGTAAACTGTTTTTTAGTGTCTGTGTTTAATAGGGATATAGGTCTATAACTAGAACATTGGGTTCCATCTTTTCCTTCTTTCTGTATGATTGTAAGGACTCCTCCCTCATTTCCATCCCTTCCCCCAGTGCATTCATATATAACCTCAACTTGGGTATTAATTTATCTTTAAATATATTATAGTATTTCACCGTATACCCATCCGGTTCTGGGCTTTTCCCCTTTGTTGTACTCTTTAATGCTACCTGAATTTCCTCCTCCCATTATCAATTTTTCAAGGGATATTAACTGTTCTCTTAACCTCGGTAATCCTGCCTCTTTTAAATATATCTGTTTTTTTTTTAATTATTAAGTGTTCTTGCATGGCAAGACCACTTACTGTTATCTCACATATATATTCTTATTATAGCCAAATTTACCACCCTAACTCCTCCCACAGTATTTACACTACATAGACAGTAATATACTGAAACGTGCGGATTGTTCCCGATTGTGCTATTACTTTGTGGAACGTTTCGCCGAATGGTTCACAAAATATCGGCGTTTTTGTGGTGAAATTGGTCCCATAGGAATGAATGGCGGAATGTTCAAAACTAGAGTGGGAGCTGTTACTGTCAAGGTCCTACCTTTTCCCAGAGGTTATGTTACTCCATGTGCTGGCATCCATCTTGGATTTATGCTGAGCATGGTGGGAAGCTTTTATGCCTTCAGGTCTCTGAGGTCCATCCCCCAGAGGGGTGTGGCTGAGTACATATAAGCCTGTGATCCGCACATGCTCTTTGCACTTGTGTCTTGTGTCTTTGTCTTCCTACAGCTCTGTGTATACGCTCGTGACTCTTCTGGTATTTGACTCGGCTTGTGACTAGACCATTCTCTGTGGTTTCCTTCGATCTGACCTTCCGTTGCTGAACCCGGCCCGTGACCTGTGATTCTCTGTCTACTGTTCTGTACTGTTTTGTCCCGTTGTTGTTGACCCAGCTTGCCTGACTACGCTATTGTCATTCTCACCAGCTACACGCCATTGGCGGCGGCCATTACCGCAGCCGGGGTGTCTCGGGGGCCGCGACCTGGTTCCTGGCTGCGTCAAGTCCATCCCCACCATCAGGGGCCCTGGTGAAGGGCAGCCTGGGACTTAGACTCCGCGCCCTGAGGGACTTCGGTCTGTTGGTGGTGGTTGTCGTCAGCCAGTGCGTTACCCTGCCACTAGGCCTACCTGTCCGTTCCACAGCCCTGCCCTGACAGTTACACAACAGTTACTCAAGCCACTCCACCAAGTTAGTCCACCCACTCCAGTTGTAGACTACTGGTGGAGGCAAGAACATTTCACACAATTTCCCCAGAAATTGTAGTTTTTCTAGTGTCTTCCTCTTCTCTTATGGGCCCTTGAGAGGTGATATTATATAACTTACTGTAGTATTTTTTAAATACCTCACCGATATCCTTAGTTGAATATACAAGTTCTCCATTACTGTCTCTAATTTTTTCTATATAGTTCCTAGATTTCTTTTCCTCTGAGCTCTCATTAAATATTTCCCTGGTCTGTCTCCCCAACGATTTTTCTCGCTTGCCATCCTATTAAAAGCTCTCCTCATTTCTACCTCTAATAGATTACTTAGTTCCTCTCGCTTGTCTATCATACTCTGCTGAGTCTCTTTTCTTATTCTCTTTTTATGAAGCTGTTCTAATTCACATAGATCCCTGAGAAGAGTGTTTATTTTCTCGTTTCTTTCCTTTTTTTTTTCCTTACCCCGATCGCTCCTCTAATATAGGCTTTATGGGCTACACACCCACACCATTGCCACTGAAAGTATTGCTCTATTTCTTTTTTTTTTATCCTCTGTTCCAAACCATGATCCTGAAGGAGTGTCTCATTTAATTTCCACATATTTAACTTCTTTTGCTCTTTTCCCCATAATAACTTCATTGTGACAGGTGCATGATCTGATATTGTTATAACTTCTATATTTACTTTAACCAAGGACTTCACGAGTCTTTGGTCCAACATTCTATAATCTAACCTCGAATACATCTCATGTGCATGAGAGTAGAATGTATAATCCCTGTATCTCAGACATTTAATTCTCCAAGCATCCACTAGATGACATTGATGCAGCATATTCCATATAGATTTCAAGGGCTTATTCCCCACTCTCTGCACAAGTGATGTCGTGTCAATCTGAGGGTCCATGCAAAAATTGAAATCTCCTGCCACAATTAGTTTGCCTTTTTTAAAGTCCAGGAGCTTTCTTAGGATATTTTTTTAATAAACCTCAGGTTTTCTATTAGGACGATAAATATTTGCAATGTATATTTTGTTTCCTGTAGTTTCCCCCTTAAGCACAGGAAGTGCCCCCCAGGGTCCTCCCATCTTTTCTCCCATTATAAACCTTAAATTTTTAGCTATGCCAATTGCTACTCCTTCGGCACACTTGGTCGGTAAATCTGCATAAAACCAGGTTGAATAATACCTGAAGAATAGCTTAACATTTGTTTCCTGCAATAAGTGGGTTTCTTGTATAAACACCACAGCAATAAATCATTGTTGTAATTCTCTAAAGATCTTATACCTTTTCCCCCCCACGGACTGTTTAACCCCTTAACGTTGTAGGTCAGAAAATTGACCTCCATTTCTTTTTTCTTTTTTTTTTTTTTTTCTTTCCAAAACATTTTTTTTATTGAAATGTAAGCTTCAGGTACAAATGTTACACAGTAACAAATAAGTGAAACAGTACAGTCATTACAGCGATTGAAATGTAATGAGACATTCAACACGTAAGTGCAAGGGGAGAGAAAACACAAAGATAAACAAATTATCAATGTGTTTTCAAATGTCTAGGTGAATAGCACCTCCGTACACTATTTGACTTTGACATATGGAGTAATATGATTTCATATCCAGCTTCTAGTAACCCTAATGAGTTGAAAAAGAAATCTCTCCTTTTCCTTTCCTTTGACGCTCTCATAGCGTAGTGGGGTGGATGTATCATCTGACCTGGGCAGTAAGCACATGAGTACATAAGCAGCTCGGAGAGCTCATATGATTCTCGGCTTATAGTAGACCTGTTGTGCTGTGGCCAATGCTGCCCCCTGATTGGTTTTATTGGTCCCATCTGATGACAATTTGCCTTCGTAGTGCTGGGAAGGGGGGATATGAAAACTGAGCAAGAAGTAAGAAGGAAGCAGTATAGAAGGGGGTCCTGTATTGGCCGTCTGAGAATTGGTCGATCCCAGTCCCTATTTACCAACCCCACCCCAGTAGGGATCAGGTATCAGAGAAAAAGGCAGATCGTGAGATTGGGGTTGGTCAAAAATGGTCTCCTCTTTAGGAGAAGAACAGTGGAAGAAAGTGGGGAATGTGGTCCGAGAGTCAATAATAGTAGGCTGAAGGGTGATTACTCAAGCTGTTGTTCTAAAGCTATTAGAAGATGTTATTAGTCTACAGTATCACGATAGAGTACAGTGGATTTGAAATTAATCCAACACATCCAGGTTTTAAGAAATCTAGATGGTGAATCTTTGGGTGTATGTGTAAGTTCCTCCATCTCCTCCATCCTGTTTATTCGTCTAAACCATTCTTTAAGCGATGGAACCAGTGATGAGCCCCAATGTACTGGTATACAAGCCCTTGCTGCGTTCACTAGGTGCATTGCTTGAGACTTATGGTAAGTCCTAAGTGTAGGCGAATAGTGCAATAGATATTGGGCAAGGGAGAAATCCTAGCAAATCCGAAGTAATCTGGCCTATTATTGTGTGAACATTCGACCAGAAAAATTGGAGCATGGGGCATTCCCACCACACATGCAGGATTGTGCCCACCACCTGGAGGCATCTCCAGCACTTGTCTGGTAGACCCAGGTTGATCTTGTGTAGCTTGGGTGGGGTTCTATAGCATCTAGATAACAGTTTATAGTTTTCCTGTGCCGAGACATTCACCATACCTTTTATGTGCCGTATGAAATATTTGGATCCAATTCTCGGGAGACAATTCCATTTGTAGGTCTGAGGACCATTTTGAACAAGCTATTCCCGCATCAGCAGGTATGTGAGCATCCAGGAGAGCATGTACCGTGGATATGACATGGCGTTGGGGTTCGGATTTCAAGAATGATTTTTCAAAAGGTGTCAGACCACGTGACGTGTTGAGTATGGTGAGGATGCAAAGAAGTGCCGAAGCTGAAAATAAGACCATTGAGGGATTTGTTTAGTCGGTGGTAGCTCCGTAAAATGGTTCTGATCCTTCAATCATCCCGCATCAAAGAATTGGTGGGCCCTTAGGGGTTCATGTGGCGCGAGGTCAGGCAAAAATCTGAAAGTCATACCCGGTTGAAAATCGGAGTTCAATCTGAGAGGGGTCATAGGTCCCGGCATCGAGGATATTTCAGTACGCTTGCATGCTGCGTGAAAGATGATTTTAGTTGGTTTGATTAGGGTGTGGGTTTTAAGCCAACACAACAAACACTTTACTCCTGCGCTAGGAAAGGACTCAGTAGACCCAATAGGAATGTTCTAGAATTTTCTGGAATATGCACTGCTTGCTGCCCTCAACAGACCGGGGTGGTCCGAATACACTGGATACAAATGGAGAAACAGAAAAAGGGCGCACCGACCTAGTACATTATCGTTTAAAATAATTTATTAAATAAACAAAAATAGGTATCATACTCACAATGGACATAATAACACAGGCATGTCAAACTGAACAAGACGTATGATCCAAACAACATCTGAGTCCATACGATGGAACCCTGGATGACCAACTGGCTAACGCGTTTCGAGGACATAGCCTCTTCCTCAGAGCCACTGTCAAACCGACTTCTAAGTCCACATTTGAGCGATAGTGATATGATAGTTGGTTACTAAGATGGGGTCTTTACCCAGTTTGGGGATTACTGTTATGTGGGCTTCCAAAAGATGAGTCTTGTCTACCCGCAAGTGTGCCAAAGAGTTGAAGGCTTTCAGTAAAGGCTGCACCAGGGTCTCTGAGAATGTTTTTTGTAGTAAACTGCCGTGTAGCCATCAGGTTCCGGACTCTTTCTCAGTTTTAATTGTTTGACTGCAGTGTTAAATTTAGTCAGAGAGCCGTTCAGTTTATGCACCACATCCTCGGCAATCGGTTTGGGGCCATAGTTGCTCAAGAAATCTTCCAGAATCTCAGCTCTGGATCCACGGATTGCCGTAGGGCGTAGGGTTGGTGGTAAGTTGTATAGGTTTGAGTAGTATGTTTCAAATTGGTGTACTATCTCCGTAGAGGAAGAGACCAATGAACCCTGAGACGAGCGCATATGCCGTATTGTGATACATTGGAGTGCCTTCGCTAAGAGTTTACCACTTTTATTGCTCTGCTTATAACAGAGCTTCTGAGAAAGAACAAATTTCTGTCTGGTTTTTCGACCCAATACCTTAAGGAGTTTCATACAAGCGTCGAGTAGTTCCGTTAGTGTTGCCAAAGCTAGAGAACGTTTATGAGTTGCTTCCAGTGACCAGTGAACAAGGTTCCTCGCATTACACATTTGCGTGCTTCCCATTGTATAAAGGGCGTGGTCTCTGCTGTGTCATTGTCAGTAAAGCAATTCATTAAGCATTGTGAAATTTGGGATACACGCATTGGATCTGTTAGAGGTGATGAGTCAAGTCTCCAGGATTTGTTACGGTGAAGATGCACAGGAAATATTAGCGTTATGGTAATGGGATGGTGATCCGAGAGGACCATCCCTTCAATGGTAGCAGATTTTAGAAAGGGTATATCTTTCTGTGTCAAAAAGAGATAATCTATTCTAGAATATCTTTTGTGTGGGGATGAGGAAAAGGTATAGTCCTTTACATTAGGGTGTAGTGTGCGCCAGGACTCATGTAGCAAAAGCTCATGTAACAGAAGTATGATTAGTTTGAGGGCTTGGAAAGGTACGGGAGTAGAGCCCATTGAGGTATCCTCTAGGGGATTAAGTGCCAGGTTGAAGTCGCCTCCCAGTATCAGCAATCCTGAATGGAAGGCAGCAAGGGCCTGGGTGATCAGTCTAAAGAATCCTATCTGGTTCGTATTAGGACTATAAATATTTGCCAAGGGTCTTCTGCACATGGAACCTTTTAACCTCTTGCCGCCCAGCCACTGCATATAAACGTTTGCAGGGCGGCACGGCTGCGCAAAAGCGTGTTTTAAAACGTGCTCTGCGCTCCCAAGGTTTTCGCGGGTAGGGGGCTCGCGCTCCCGCCGACCCGCGGGTGTCACTATTTGATCCCGGAGGGATCAATCATTCGATTTCAGCCTGTGATGTCCAGCTGAAATCGGATGATCGGTCCCTGTCCTATCCTGTCCTTTGACAGTTACACAGGACAGAATACGATGTCATTCTTCTCTGCCTGGGCACATTCGTCCCAGACAGAGAAGAAGACAGAAGAACTGTGAGTACAAAAGCACTACACATTAAGTTAGAACACACCCAGGACACATTTAACCCCATGATCGCCCCCCCCCCAGTTAACCCCTTCACTGCCCTGTCACCAGTGTCATTGTCAGGGAACGAGAAGATCGCCACGACGCATGAATCTGCACATGCGTAGGATTCCGACAAGACATAGAGGCAGGCGGGCACTAGGACCCAGGCGCGCCTGTGACCAATGACAGTGCTGGCAGGCACTAGGACCCAGGCGCGCCTGTCAGTGCTGGGCGGGCTACTTAAACCAGCTCTTGCAATGCTCACATTGCCGTATGGTCTTATTCCTGTGTTCCTGTCCCTAGTACCTGAGATTGCCTTTGTTGCCGAACCTGCCTGACCCGGATTATCGTGATTCTCTCCTGCCCTGATCCCTGGCTTGTCTGACCATTCTTCTGCTTTCTCCTGTTTACCTGACCTCCTGTTGCTGAACCTGGCCTGTGACCCGTTTATCCTTTTGCCTGCTGATCTGTACCGTCTGCCTTTGCTGTTACCGACCTGGCCTGTCTGACAACGTTACACGCTACCGCTTTACATCTGGCTCTCACTTGTACCTACCGCTGGCAAATTCACCTCTTCCACAGCTGGTTGAACTCGGGGGTCGCGACCTGGTCTCAGGCTGCTTCAAGTCCATCCCGACCATCAGGGGCTCTGGTGAAACAGCAGACTGGGGCTTAGATTCCGCGCCCTGAGGAATTCCGGCCTGTGGGTCACTAGAGCCTACCGCCAGTCGGTCCTTAACAGTCTGATACAGTGATCAGTAAAAATCTGTTCACTGATCAATGTGTCCCTGGCGACTTCCAATAGTGTTAGCGCCCCTCCCAGATAGCGCCAGTTTGCCCGCTAGTACACCAGTAATTCCATTTAACCCCTTGATCGCCCCCCCCCGTTAACGCCTTCACTGCCCTGTCACCAGTGTCATTGATTACAGTGAACAGATTTTTACTGATCACTGTATTAGTGTCACTGGTGACTTCCGATAGTGTTAGCGTCAGTTAGCGCCCCTCCCAGATAGCGCCAGATTGCCCGCTAGTACACAAGTAATCACATTTGACCCCTTGATTGCCAGGAACACGGTCACTTGCACGCTAAACCTCCATTGCTAGTATAGTGTCTGATTGGATCAATATCTTTGATCAGATCAGCGCTATACCAACGTTCACATTACTATAGTATCCCCAAAAACGCAGTGTTAGCGGGATCAGCCCCGACACCTGCCAGCACCTGTGTTTAGCCCCTACGCTCCCCCCCCCTTCCCCCCCAGCAAGTGCAGTGTCCGTAGATAACTGTCTCTTGATACATTACACACAAAACCGCAGTGTTCACAGAATCAGGCCTGATCTCTGTTAGCACTTGTCAGTAAATTTTTTGTAGCGGTTCAAGCAGTCCCTGACAGCCAGGCGCTCTTTTTCCTGTGAGTCGCACTAGGTACCTGTAAATTTAGTGGCCAAAATGTCCAACCAAAGGTACTCACTGGCAGAATCGGGCTCAGAATACGAACCTATAGACAGCAGTGGCACCCTGACCGATAGCTCAGACGACGGAGAAGAGGTCCCTGCTAAGATCAGGTGTACCCGACCCCATTCCCAGGTTGCGGAGGTGGTACAAATGCATGATGACTCTCATATGCAGCAGAGTGTCAGTACTAGTGCCGCACTACCTTTTGGTGAACTGGCGAGCACCAGTGGCTTAGTACATCCTGGTCTTATACATACCAGCACTGCAGTATCACTTGGTGACGTGGCGAGTCCCATAAGTGCAGTACAAGCTGGTGCGGTGGCAAGCATAAGTAGTGTCCCGCGGCCACCAAGAATTCGCAGACAGGCCCGTAGAGCCCCTTGTATCCTTCCGGATGTGCTTGCAAATCCCGATTGGCAGCCCACAAATTCTGCAGCACCTGCACTTCCCCCCTTCACTGCCCAACCCGGAATTCAGGTGGAAACAGCAAATTTAAATACTCCCCTTGATTTTTTTTAGCTGTTTTTCACAGATGATCTTTATGCATTGATTGTGGATCAAAGCAATTTATATGCACGACAATTTATCGCCGCCAACCCAAATTCAAACCTTGCCAGACCATTCGCATGGAAACCCATTACGGTTTCCGAATTTAAAGTTTTTTTGGGCCTAACCCTCAACATGGGCATTAATAAAAAAAATCATTTGCGGTTGTATTGGTCCACAGACCCGCTTGTTCATATGTCCGTGTCTCTACTGCCATGGCCAGGCATAGATATGAGACGATAATGCGTTTTATGCACTTCTACGACAACACACTCAGTCGTCCTCGGGGTGACCCTGAATTTGACTGGCTCCATAAAATTCGGCCCCTCGTAAATCACTTTAACCAAAAATTTGCAGATATGTATACTCCCCATAAAAACATCTGCATCGGTGAGTCCCTCATTCAATTTTCTGGCCGCCTTGTAATCAAACAATTTCTTCCCAACAAGCGTGCCAGATATGGGATCAAGATGTATAAGACCTGTGAGAGGGCAACAGGCTATACATGTAAGTTTTGGATTTACGAGGGAAAAGATAGTCACGGGGAGCCCCCTGGATGCCCAGACTACATGGGGAGCAGTGGCAAGATAGTTTGGGACTTGGTGTCATCCTTTTTCCATATGGGGTACCACTTATACGTGGACAATTTTTATTCAAGCGTGCCACTATTTAGACATTTGTTCAATCTGGGAATTTGTGCATGTGGCATTGTGCGACCTAATCGCCGGGGCTTCCCCCAACGGCTTGTAAATACCTGTCTTAGAAAGGGGGGAAAAGCCTGCTTGAGAAACGAAGAATTGCTCGCAGTGAAGTGGAAGGACAAACGGGATGTTTATCTCCTTTCTTCCATTCACGCAGATACGACCGTCCAAATTGCCACGGCAGCTGGTGTTGTTGAGAAGCCCCTCTGTGTCCACGATTATAACCTTAACATGGGAGGGGTGGACTTCAATGACCAGATGATGAAGCCGTAGTTTCCCGAAAAGCCAGACGCTGGTACAAAAAAGTGTCTGTTTATTTATTTCAATTGGCTGTATATAACGCTTTTGTTCTCTACAAAGCAACTGGACATAGTGAATGCTACCTAAAATTCCAGTTAGAGATCATCAGGGTCCTTTTGTATCCAGAAGGTGCTGCGCCCCAAACCTCCATCCCAGATGCAGTTAGCCGTCTGCATGAGAGACATTTTCCCGATACCATTCCTGGTACCCCAACCCAAAGAAGGCCCCAAAAAAGATGTTGTGTCTGTAGCAAACGTGGAATTAGGCGTGACAGCCGCTTTTGTGGTCCCTCCTGTCCTGGCCAACCTGGCCTCTGCGTCAAGCCCTGCTTCTGCCTCTACCATACGCTAGTGAACTATTAGTATAGGGTACAGCACGGCACAGTTCAGGGCACATTTACACAGGGTCTCAAAAGATGTTAGGTAGTCAGGAAACTGGCTATCGCATTTGGAGAGACCCTACCATCTGTTTTAAAAATGTGTAAAGTTTGAAAAAAAAAGTTAAAAAAAAAAAAAAAAATTAAAAGTACAAATTCCCCCCAAAAAATAAAAAAATTTAAAAACCAAAAATAGTTTTTTTTGTTGTCATTTTTGTGATTGTTCTACTTTTACTGTTTTATTGTTAATCATTTCTGTTTGCAGGAATGCTTTCAGCTGCAACACTGACCTGTTTATTCCTGGTATAATTTTTTTCAGCCGGAAATGGGCTTTCATGTAAAAGCATTCCTAGTGGCTAATTAGCTGCAGGATTGCTTTTACAAGCAGCGGGAGAAAATGCCCCCCCTCCCTGAGATAGCATTAAAAGTGATAAAAAAAAAAATTAAAGGGACAGTGTAAAAATAACTAAATGAGAAAAAAAAAAAAAGTACTCTCGCCCATCCGCACACACCTGCGGTCATGAGCGTTGATCCTGTGCCAGTATGGAAACAGCGATTGCACCATGCATGTGAGGTATCGCTATGAACGTCAGATCAAGGGCAGTTATTATAGCTGTAGACCTTCTCTGTAAATCTAAAATGGTAGCTTGTAAAGGCTTTTAAAGCGTTGCCTAGATAGTAAAAATGTATGCAGTTTGTCGCCATTGCACAGGGCATGCGCAATTTTAAAGCATGTCATGTTTGGTATCTATTTACTCAGCAGAGCATCATCTTTTATATCATACCAAATAACTGGCCAATATATTGTATTTTTGTGCATTAAAATAAAAAAAAAGTGTATTTTTAAAAAAAATTGCGTTTGAAAAATCGCTGTGTAAGTAATATGTGAGATAAAAAAATTGCAGCACCCACCATTTTATTTTCTAGGGTGTCTGCTCTAAAAAAATATATAATGTTTGTGGGTTCACTTTAATTTCCTAGCAAAAATACAGATTTTTTTAATTTGAACAAAAAGTGTCAGAAAAGGCTTGGTCTTCAGGTGGTTAGAAGAGTGAATGATGTGTGGCATAAACTTCTAATGCTGGGCATAAAATGCCCCCACCCCCCCAAAATGACCCCTTTTTGGAAAGTAGACACCCCAAACTAATTGCTGAGAGGCATGTTGAATCAATAGAATAATTTATTTTTTTACCACAAGTTTTTGGAAAATGAACAAACACCCCCAAATGACCCCTTTTCGGAAAGTAGATACCCTAAGCTATCTGCTGAGAGACATATTGCGTCCATGGAAGATTTATTTTTTTTCCACAAGTTTCTGGAAAATGACAAAAACATTTTTTTTTTACACACAATTGTCATTTAAATAATTTATTGCTCACACAAGCCATATGTATATGTGGAATTACTCCCCAAAATACATTCTGCTACTTCTCCCAAGTATGGGGGTACCACAGGTGAGAGACATTTTGGTAGTCTAGCCAAGTACAGGACCCCAAACTCCAATAAGCACCTTCAGGCTTTTAATGGGCTTCATTTCCTCATTACACTTCCTGACTACCTATCACAGTTTCGAAGGCCCTGGAATGCCAGAATAGCACCAAACCCCCCCCCCAAATGACCAATGTTTGGAAAGTAGACACCCCAAGGAATTTGATAAGAAGCATGGTAAGTATTTTGCTGATCTCATTTGTTGCCACATGTTTTTGGAAAATGAAGAAAACAAAAACATTTTTTCTTTTCTTTTTTATATTTCAAAACCTTGTGAGGAAAAAATTAGATCTGCAAAATACTTACCATGCCTCTTTTTAAATTCCTTGGAGTGTCTACTTTCCAAAAAGGGGTCATTTGGAAGGGGGTTGGTGCTATCATGGCATGTCAGGGCCTTCAAAACTGTGATAGGTAGTGAGGAAGTGAAATGAAGAAGTTACGCACCTTCAGGCTTTCAAAGTGGTCATTGGATTTCAGGCTCCTGTATGTGGCTAGGCTCCCAAAAAGTCTCACGTGTGGTATCCTTATACTCGGTAGAAGTAGCAGAATCTATTTTGGGGTGTAATTCCACATATACCCATGGCTTGTGCAAGAAATAAATCATTTAAATGACAATTGTGTGCAAAAAAAAATGTTTTTGTCATTTTCCAGAAACTTGTGGAAAAAAAATAAATCTTCCATGGACACAATATGTCTCTCAGCAGATAGCTTAGGGTATCTACTTTCCGAAAAGGGGTCATTTGGGGGTGTTTGTTCTATCCTGGTATTTTAGCACCTCAAAAGATGTGATGGGCGGTCAGAAAGTAAAAGCTGTGTAAATTTCAAATTATCTATACCACTTTCACACAAAGCAATCAATATACACTTATTGGTATTTTTTTTACCAAAAACATGTAGCAGAATACATTTTGGCTTAAATTTATGACTAACTTTGAGTTTACGATATATTTTTTATAGCTGAAAGTAGAAAATATTGTTTTTTCCCAAATTTTTGTGATTTTTTTGTTTATAGCGCAAAAAATAAAAAGAGCACAGGTAATAAAATACCACCAAAAGAAAGCTCTATTTGTGTGAAAAAAAGGACGTAAATTTTGTTTGTGTACAGCATTGCATGACCGCGCAATTATCATTTGAATTAGTGCAGCGCCGAGTAGCAAAAAAAGGCCTGGTCATTACGGGGGGTAAATCCTCAGGAGCTCAAGTGGTTAATGAAAATGTATCTACCCTCTTCGTCTGCAAGAGAATCATCAATTTGCATTGGTAGCTGTCTGGATATAAGAACGGAGACTCCTTTCATTTTGGCTTGAGGGTTTGTAGCATGGTAGACCGTAGAATATTTGTGGTTAGATAGTTTGGGGATACAGTCCATGTGAAAGTGCGTTTCTTGGATGAAAATCACATCTGCTTGCATGCCAGACAAAAGTTGTGATCTTTTCTCTGGAAGATTTAGACCTTAAGCATTAATCGAGGCCACTTTAAGAGTGGCCATCTTAACTGACAAGTGAGGGAGGGGATATTTCACCTAGTTGTGACGTGTTGTGACATTCAAGCAGGGTGGCAACGCAGGTAATCTATAGATGTATAGATTATATATAGATGTATAGAAGAGGGCTAAGGAATGACCAATCCCTTTTATCTTCGCACTTTATTCTGTAAGTGCGTTTCTCTGGTGAACGGGGTGAATTAAGCTGAAGAGTGAGAGGCAAAGAGAAAAGGGAGGAGGGGAGAACTGTAGGGGTAATTAGGGTGAGAGTGGATAGGCAAGGGGGGAGTGCGAACAGAGAGAAGAGATTAAACTAGAGAATTAAGAAGAGGGCAAGAGGAGAGAATGAAAGGAGAAAAAAAAAGGGGGTCGGAGGGGTAGTAGAAAATACAAATCATCCTCCTTCCCCCAGAGCAGGCTCCCCTGCAGCCCTTATGGACCGGGGAGTGGGGGCTCAGGTAGCAAGAATATGGCAGCCGGGGGTACTTGCCTATCACGTACCTGGTGCTGGAGGCCAATGGAGAGAGGGCTTACCTTGCGGCTAAGTTCTAGACTCCCCTGAGAGTGGGACAGCGGGAGCCGGGCCCAAAGTTGCACAGGTCGCCTGTAGGAGTGCTGGTTGGTGGTCCACTCAGAAGCACAGCTGGTGCATGGAGATAGGTCTGCAGACAAGAGGCGCCTGTGCGTGGTATGCAAGCCTTTCCAGGATTTGGATGTTTACTGGATAGTCGGTGCAAGCCAAGGTCAGGTACCAGGTGGGAATCAGAGCAGTCGTAGTCAGATGGGATAGCCGAGGTCATTCACAGTGGAGCGAGAGGGAGAGAGTATCCATAAGCCAAGCCGAGATCAGGTCAGGGGTAAATCAGAGTAGACAGGTCCAGGAGCAAGCCGGTAACAGGTAGTTACAAGTCAAAATCACAGGAAACAGGAACAGGGCACGGGGAGCTAGAGATCATCCAGCAACCAGAGGAAGTGATGAGCCTCCTTATAAAGGCCGTCTGGCACCAGACTGTGGCTGATTTGTCCTTCTGCGGCCATGTAGAGTTTTGGCAGAAACGCCAGATCTTCCAGAACTCCTGCCGTGGACAGGACCCTGACATTGCCAGAGAGGGGGGGGGGGGGGAGTTTTCGGTGGTGGGCAGACCAGCTGTCCTACCCATATGAGGGGAACCGTCCGGATAAACGACGCTCGGTTCACAAGAACGGCTGTGTGGAGAAGTGTCAGGACACCTGCTGGAAAGCCACCTAGTGGACCTAGTTGTAAGTCCTACAAGATGTCATATCGTGTCCATCTGAGGGAGGAACAAAGAGCGAATAATGACAGGGGATATTACTGAAGTGATGGGGTCAACAGAAGGGAAGGCCCTTACAAAATTTACACGTATATTTTAGCAAATAATCAGAGAACGGAGCGGTAAATCAGGGGGGAGCATCTACGTGAAACCTGAAATCTAGTTCAGGAGTATCATCAGCGCATACAAAGTCTGGAGCATGAGTGATGTCCTGCTTGACATGTTACTCATATAAACCATATAATATAGCGTGAAAACCTACGGTCCTAATGTGGTTTATGTTAGAGGTGGATATATCAGTACAGCTACGAATGATTGGTATTATGGTCTATCTGATATCCGTGTCCAGGGGATTAAATGTTACTATGCAAAAACCGCCTATTACATTGCACTACCACCTGGATAGAGCTTGTCCATACAAGAACTGTGATAAAGTTGTTGTATTGAGAGAGAAAAGAAAACGCCCCATAGCTTTCGTCACATATTAATAGTGTAGAAAGGTATCAACATAACTAGCAGCAGTGCATGAAGGGTAGCTTACTTTTCACCTGCGCCAAACTGAACGGGTGTGGCATGTATAAAGGAGATCAGCGAGCGCTTAAAATCATACAGCAGCAAAATGCACCAAAAAGGAACCTGTAACCTCCAATAGCATATGTGATAAGAAAGTGCAGCGCTGAGAAATCAAACCCTTGACACGTTTTGTACCACGCACGTTTTCAAAAGGGGTGTGCCAGTACCGAAGGACGTCTCTTTGATGTCTTTTATGGCTCTGAATTGCACGCGCAATTTACCGGGCACCATTTTGTTGAAAGTCTAGAAAAATGTATACACGTGCGGGCGCCATTTTTAATGAGATTAAGCTTGTATATACAGATGGAAAACGGCCAATCATTTTTCTACTGAGGATGTAACCTCCTACCAATGGAATTCTGCAGAGGTTATTAGATAAGATGCTCTCAGGTAACTTAGAGGATGATTATCGACCAGAGATCATCAAATAAGGGTTATAATACATAACGATTACGTTATGATATGATTGGGCAGATGGATCTGCATATAAAGATATGGTTATTACCAAAATAGAAATTGTGACTCCTGCATACATGCTCAATGCATGTGATGATCGATAATAAATATAAGTTTAATAAACGAATTTGCAAAAATACAGAAAATAAAGTAAATATATATATATGATACGAAATCATCAATATTGGGAAATTGGATAATCAATATATATATATAAGCTTAAACCAATTGCCCTAAAATACCTAACAAATTATAAAAGAATAATACCTTAATTATCAATATGGGATAACCACATGATTACGCATAATTATACATAATACAAGAATTTATAATAACAATAATAACTAAGTCATGATTATGGAATAAAAATACCTAAAACACAAACTAAATGATACTGAATTGTGAATAAAATCACCACTAAAAATTATAATTATAGAATGGTATACCTAAAAATTATAGAATGGTATACCTATAATTGTGAATAAATTCACCACTAAAAATTATAATTATAGAATAGTATACCTAAAAATTACAGAATAATATACCTAGAAATTCTTTTAAACGAAATGCCACTGTGACCCATATGTGTTAAAATAGAGTAGAATAGAAACCTTGTAAGACTGCTTGATAATAAGTCATGGTTACAAATATGCTCATATAGAATAGTATGACTAAAAATAGAAAAAATGGAACTCATTGGGATAAAATGCATATCTGCTTAGACCCATAAATAGTGGAGAATGATAGTTTGGGATGATGTGTTGAATCAACATGATAATCTCATGTGTCATAGTGGGTCATAGACTCTTAGTGGGATATGAATATAATAGGTATTAAATATTGGTTAGGTGCAATGGAATTCGATAGAGTAAACGGGTGTGGCACATCACTCAAGACTTCCACACAGAGGTAGCTTTTACTTAGCTCTACCCCTAAGTAATGGAATTCTGTGACTTGTGCTACTAACCCTGTAAACCGTGCGGAGCAGTGCGCCAGCCCGTTGAGTGGATTTGGGGTTCAGCATTGATACAATAAGCTCCATCACCCAAATCACACCTTCAAATAAACGCAGGGCAACCGAAGAGTTAAATACACAGTAATACAAAAAGTGTAGGTGGGTACAACCTGAGAAGTGTTCAAGAACCCCCAGAGAATGTGTTGAATGAGCACATCAAACATTATCCTAAATGAGAGATAAAGTACGCTATGACATAGTACTGATAAGTAATATTATATAAAGCAACTTTAAAGTTTCCCCCAGGGATTCGTGGGCCTCTCGGGTAAAAACAGTAAGGTAGCCAGCAAGAATAATTCAGTAGAGGGAAACCAAAAAGCTATGATTACTAGAGAGAACGGGTTTTTGTGCTGAGTTCTGTGTAATTGTGGCCCAGTACCGCCAGAGAAAACCTATGTGTGACTGCTAATCATTCAACCATATACTAATGTATAAAGTACATAAAGGTATCAAAAAAGCATGAGACAAACAGTGTCCCCGCACGGGTAAACATTATGGTAACATCTGAGGCTAAGGGGTCATCTATGCATACCCCTACCCACAAGAAAAAAAAAAAACCTACACAAAGTATGTCAGCTCGCACTCAAATCATCAAAAGTAATTGTCAGTTCCACATCCAGTGAATTAAGGGGTCTCAAGTGTGGATGTTTTTCTTTCAATCATGTCTAGCTTTGCGGTGAGCAGTAGAAGCTGGTTGACTGCCCTTAGGAGGAGAGCGTTGGTTTGCTGGGGCCGGAGATCCCGGCCGTGGTGATCTGGGGCATCTTGCTGTTGCGGGTCTGTATTGGACTTGAATATCTATGGATTCCACCTCCGGTAAAGATGGTAGGCGTAGGCCAGTGTACCAGTGTGGTATTGCAACCACCGGGACATTCAGGGTATCGCAGAATATTCGCAAGTCTTCAGGGCCTCTAAGTGAAGCTGTGCGGCCGAGGTGGGTGGCGGTAAGGCAAAATGGAAACTTCCATCGGTAGGGAATTCCTCTGGCATGAAGAAGGTCAAGTAAGGGGCGCAGATCTTTTCTCTGCTGCAGGGTTAGATGTGAGAGGTCTTGATATAATGTTATCCCTGCTCCATGATAGGTGATGCGGCCTCTGTTCCGCTCCCTCCGCAAAATCTCCTCTTTCAAGAGAAAGCTGGTTATGTAGCATATTATATCCTGGGGAGGGTATGTTTCTCTACTTCTGGGGTGTAGTGCTCTGTGTAGATGCTCCATTTCAACCGGTGTATCACATAACCGACCCAAAAGAACGTTTAGAATCACTAAAATTACATGTGGTAGCTGGGTTGGTTCTACTGTTTCCGGGACCCCTCTAATCCTTAGATTGTTGTGTATGCCCCTATTATCTAAGTCCTCTAAATGTCTATGAAGGTCACGGATGTGAGCCGTATGAACCTCTGCAGTGCCCCTTGCCTCATATATCGCCGCTTCATGGCGGACCGCAGTCCCCTTCACCTCCTCCAGCCGCATGGCCACAGCTTGAATGTTAAGTTTAAGATCTCTGTATTTGGAATGATGAAAAACGCAGATTTATGCTCCATTCACACCTATGCAGTTTGCTTTTTGTCCATTTTGCAGTGCTTTTTGGAGTTCTTTTGGCGTCTTCTACATGCAATTTTGCTGTGATTATGCCGCGGTTTGCATTTTGTTCAGCTTTTTTTTTTGTAAGTGGAATTTTTTTTAGTTAGGAAGAATAAAAATGCAAAACATGGCAAAAATGCACTACCATGCATTTCAGGAGATTCTCCACTGAACTCTATTGTAGCAAAAATGCTGCTCTTTGCTTTTAAAAAAGTCCCTGACCCTTTCCAAAAATACAGCAGCTAAAAAAAGCATAGATGTCAACATGTTCCACAGGAAACCATGTTAAATGGACTGTAGTGCGTTTCTGCCAAAAGCACTAAAAAAAACACATTGGTGTGAATAGAGCCTTAAATCTATGAATCAGACCTAAATCAGCTCTTGGTATGGGAGTCCCGAATCTAAAGGCTTATCACCAAGCAGTGATCATAGCTTAACTTAAATACTGGTGGTCACTGACTGCAGACCATATTTCAGCTTGCATTGAACGTTCATTATTGGGATCATCCTTGCACGGCACACTGGGTGCTTGCTCTATTGCTATGCCTACAATCTCCTCAGTTCCCTTCCTACCATCTGTAAACCTGGAATCCTACACACATGGTATATCATCCCTTCTGATAGTCTCTTTGGAGCCTTTTACGCACAATCTGTCCCTTTCTAACTGGAAGGTCTCTTACACAAATCCTGTGTGCTACACACATTTATTATTATTATACAGGACTTATATAGCGCGACAGTTTGCTCAGTGCTTTACATTATGGAGGGAGACAGTACAGTAACAATACAGTTCAATACAAGAGGAATTAGAGGGCCCTGCTCCTTGGAGCTTACAATCTAGGAGGGAGGGGATAGTGGTACAAGAGGTAATTAGCTGTGGGGGATGGAGTGGTTGGGGGAGTAGGGGATTCCAGTAGTTAGCCGGGGTCAGGGTAGGCTTCCCTGAAGAGATGAGTTTTCAGAGTGCGCCTAAAAATAAGCAGGGAAGGCGATAGCCTGATAGCTTGAGGTAGGGAGTTCCAGAGGATGGCTGAAGCCCATGAGAAATCCTGGAGACAAGCATGGGAGGAGGAGACAAGGGAGCTAGAGAGTAGGAGGTCTTGCGAGGAGCGGAGAGTACGGTTTGGGTGGTATTTAGAGACAAGGTCAATGATGTAGTTAGGGGCAGTGTTATCAACGGCTTTGTACGTCAGTGTTAGTGTTTTGAATTTTATCCGCTGGGCAATTGGAAGCCAGTGGAGGGATTGGCAGAGAGGGGTGGCAGATACAAAGTGGTTAGTAAGGTGAATGAGTCTGGCAGCAGCATTCATAAGGACTGGAGTGGGTATAGCCTGCAATGAGGTAGGCCAGTGAGGAGGGAGTTACAGTAGTCAAGGCGTGATATAATAAGGGAGTGGATGAGTTGTTTAGTGGTTTCTGAGGTTAGGAACAGTCGTATCTTGGAGATGTTGCGGAGGTGAAGTCTACATGAGTTTGTCAGTGATTGGACCTGGGGCTGAAAGGACAGAGTGGAGTCTAGGATTACACCTAGTACCCTGGCGTGAGGGGTGGGATTGATGGTAGTGGTGTTGATCTTGATGGAGAAGTCGGGGGGGGGGGGGGCTGGGGGGAATACTAGAAGCTCCGTTTTGGAAAGGTTGAGTTTGAGGAAGAGGAGTGACATCCAGTCCGATATGTCACTTAGTAGGCTGTTGATGCGATCGGAGACTGAGTGGGTGAGGTGAGGGTAGAGAGATAGATTTCTGTGTCGTCGGCATAGAGATGGTAGTTGAAGCCGTGTGAGTTTATCAGTTGGCCAAGGGAGGAGGTGTAGATGGAGAAGAGGAGGGGTCCAAGGACAGAGTCTTGAGGGACCCCGACAGAGAGAGGGAGTGAAGAGGAGGTGGCAGCGTTATAGGTAACACTGAAGGAGCGCTGCGATAGGTAGAACCAGGAGAGAGCGGATTGCAGACCTAACACAAAGTTATAAACTTTCCAAAAGTGACTTCTACAAATACATTCTACAGTATACATTATACAATATTATAGTTTATATTGTTTAAGTATTGCTTGGTTTACTTTCTAATAGGAGTTTCCGTTGTATTAAAAAAAAAAAAATCCATGTGGAGTTGGCAACCTCAAGAACTCACAGCCTTTTATAACTGTTCCTCAAACTTTGTTGTTTGTTGTCTCTCTTGCCCCTGTAGGTTACTCTGTTGGCAGGACTGTTAGAACGATGCAATGTGGATTTGGATAACATCATAGACTCATCGAATGGGGGAGTTTATATCATAGCATCCCCAGACACTTTGTCCACAACAAATCCACTGAGGGTTCTTCTGTTTGGGCGATCAAAGCTATATCCAAATACAAGTTTTTGGCTGAAAGATTGCACAAATTATGCAATAGGGGAAACTCTCTGGATTTAATACACTGACTCCCAGAGGGCTTAACGAAGAGTTAGAAGTTAACAACATTTTGTCCAGATCGGTCTCTAGTATTTATAATAATTTATTCACTGTAGCCTCCCTAAAATGTCTCACATGGAATGTGTGTGGTGGCCACATAGTGGGCTAGAGCTGGATTTTTAGAGGCCCTAAATAGGTTTGGCATTTCATTCTACTCATACCATCCACTCATGCAGAATGTCAGGTCTTCTAGCTAAATACGTGTTTGTACTGTGAAGGTTGGTACTGGAGCCACAGTACAGATATGTTTTTGTCTATGCCCTCTCCCCTATAACTCTGCAGTATTCAACTAGGGGTTCTTCTTCATAGCTCGCTACCCAAGGGTTCCAGCGAGTGGTTGGATGACTTCAATATGGTCCTTAATCCCAGTCTATATAAGGTGAGCCCTGTGCCTAGCTCATCAGCTCCAGATCATGAAACTAGATACTCACGGCTGATAGCAAATTTTTATATGGATCACAAATAGAGATGTGGATGTGCGGTTGTACATTCCCCTCAACCAATGCGTACTCCTGTTTCGGAGCTTCCCATAAGTCCATGTTACGTATAGATTTCTTCCTGCTCTCTAAGACCCTGATGCCTAGACTACTGGATGTGGGTTTTTGTTTTAGAACACATTCCATCTAACTCTGTTCTGGTTAATGGTCTTACCTGATATAGAGGAATTAGCTACTAAGTGTGAGCATTTTTTTGCTGACAAATTAATACCGTCTCCCCCTGGCTGTTTTGGAATCACTCAAACTTCACGCCCGCCTCACCTTTACTATGCAGATCTCTAGAGTGAAGATGGCCTCTGGAAGTGCCCTCACTCAAGTCATTTCAGATTTGACCTGAAGGGAAGCATCATATATTGCTGACCCTATACCAAACCGAACAGGTGAATGCTCAGGGAAACTTTTGGCCTATTTAGCCTACCCACAACTCCAGACCCCCTGAGGTGATCACCCTTCTCTCTCCAGATGGTGATAATTTTGCCGACCCCTCGCTGATAGCTGCCAAAATTCATGCTTTCTTTGGTATATTATACTCTTCAATAGTTTATCATAATGCAGCCACTATATTAGCCTTTCTCCAAGGCATCAGGTTTCCTTGGTTAAGTGAGGAGCAGGTAGCTGTCCTTGATGCACCACTTCCCACTGAATTAGATAGCTGAAGTCATAGCCCACTTTGTCTGTTCAAAGACACATAGTACGGATGGCCTTCCTATAGAATTCTATGACCATTATAGCAAAACCTTGCTCCCGAATTCCTCTACCTCTATTTTTAAATCCTCCACTCTACCAACTTCCATGCAGGAAGCCATTATAATCTTAATCCCTAAGCCTGGCAAGGATCCAGGGCTCCCAGAATCATATAGACCTATATCACTCCTACAAGTGGACATAAAAATAGTACTTAAGATTCTGGCCATTTGCTTGAATAAAGTAATTATATCCCTGATCCACCTTGACCAGTTGGGATATATGCCTGAACGTAATAAGTTTTTTAATATTAAACAACTATTTATGAGTCTGTGGGCTTCTCATGATTCAGTTGCTACAAGCGTAATAGTAACCCTGGATACAGCTAAGGCTTTCTACTCAGTGGAGTGGTGCTATCTCTAGAAATGCTTGAAATGTTTTGGCTTTGGTCCTATTTTCATTAAATGGGTCCAACTGTGGTGTTGGGCTCCAGTTGCCAGGCTGTTGGCAAATGGCTGGGTCTCCAATCTGTTTCCCCTCTCAAGAGGGATGTGCCAGGGACATCGTATCCCCACTCCTGTGCTCCCTAGTTAGCATGATGTTGTACCTTGGAATCCGCACCTCTAGGTCTCCCGCAGACTATATTCCCTTGAACATCGAAACACTCTGCGCTGTGGTCAAGGCCAGGACTCAGATTTGGGCTAGCCTCCCACTTGGGGTTCTTTGTAGAGTCAATATGATGGAATTGATTCTGCCTCCCAAAATTTTGCACCTTCTCTGACACTCTCCCGTGTATCTATCATTACGTTACTTCAAACTCATGGACACTATCCTTAATTCTTTTGTTCAGGGCAGCAGAAGACATCAACTACACTGATGCACACTCAAAAACCCCACAGATGTGGGGGGGCTCCTTTGCTGGACTTTGTAGTATCTTGCAGCCCAACTGTCCCACTTATACCATACAGTATAGAGTGGGTATAGAAAAGAATCATCCCCTTTAAAATAATCACATTTTGTTGCTTTGCAGCCTGAAATGAAGAGAGACAGTTTTTGTTTTATCCAGCTGTATTTACTCAGTGCAACTTACAACATCCAAGTGAAAGATATAACACCAACATGTCAAAAAACAAATCCAAAAAAGAATCACTGAGTTGGAAACCCCCCTCCCCTCCTAAAAATGACTTGTAAACTCAAATCAAGTGTAGCTAATCACCTTCTGAATGGCACACAAAGCTATTTGACTTTCAACTGTGGTCAGCTGTGGTCATTTTGATTAGTCCAGCATGAAAAGAGCTTTTTTGGAGTATTTAGGTAGTGCAACTGAAGTAAACAATTAAACAGGGCTAGATCTAGCTGTTTGATTTGGGGGTGCAGTAAAAAATGTCAGACAGGCAGGGGACAGTTAGGGCAGTGTACTGGGGTTAGCATGGCAGAGGACAGATGTCAACAGGGCAGAAGATATGGGTCAGCAGTGCAGAGGACAGGAGTCATCAGGGCAGGGTACAGAAGTCAGCATTGCGGAAGACAGTTGTCAGCAGAGTTGAGGACAGGGTCACTGCTGGCAGGGCACTTAAAAGATCTCCTCCTACCCACACAGCACATAACTGAGATCAGTATACTTCCACACAGTGTGTAGCTGGCTACTGCAGCTGCCAATACAATCAGGGAATTCTGCAGGTCAGAACTGCAACTGCAGCTAGCTATACATTGGAGGAGAGTTGCTAAAGGTGGTTCACTTAGAATCTGGTGCAGCTGTGCATGGTAGCCAATCAGCGTCTAACCTCAGCTTGTTCAGTTAAGCTTTGGCAATAAAACCTGGAAGCTGATTGGTTTCTATGCAGAAGTGCACCTGAGTTTGCACTGTCCAGCTTTAGTAAACAAACCCCCTTGTGTAGATCAATGCTGTGGGGAATCGGATCTCAGCTATGTGATGTGGGGGAGGAGATCTGTTGAGTGCCTTGTGTGCAGTGCAGGCAGTGTCAGGACAAGGTCATCTAGCACTCAAGGTAAAGGTGACAAACTGCGCCCAATCAAAAAAAACAGCACTAATCAACATGCTCATCCCCAAGCATAAGTTCCTTCTGCAAGCCCAAATTCTACACAAACATAGATGCAAAAATTCACCATCTTTGCTTCCCAATCCCACCTTTCAGCTCAAATCCCACCAATCCCTAACAAATCTTCCATGCCCCAAAAATCACCCCTCCTAGCACACATCCTCTTTCCTTCCCAATCCCCCTCCTAGTACAAACCCTCTCCCCCAAATCCCACTTCTAGTACTAATTCTCCCCTCAAATCTCCCTCCTAGTACAAATGCCCACTCCTAGCGTAAATACTTTACCAAATTCCCCCTTCTAGTGCAAAGCCCATCCCCCCTCCTAGCAAAAATCCTCTCCCCAAATCCCCAATCCAGAGTAGATTCTCTCCCCAAATCCCCCCTCCTAGTACAAATTCTCTCCTCAAATCACCCCTCCTAGTACAAATTCCCCCACTCCTTGCAAAAACCCTCTCCCCCAAATTCCCACTCCTAGCATAAATATTCTCCTCAAATCTCCCCTACTAGTATAAATACTCCCCTCTAAATCCCCCCTCCCAGCATAAATCCTCCCCCTCAAATCCCCCCTTCTAGTAAATTCTCTCCCCTCCCCAAATTCCTTCTCCTAGCACAACCGCCTACAATGTACCCTTCCCAGCACAAATCACCGCATACCCAAATCATCCTAGTAGCACATGCCACCCCAATTCTACCCTCCTAGCACAAATTCATCCCCCTCCCAAATCCCCCTCCTAGCACAAATCCTCCCCCCTCCGTACACAAATCTTCCCCAATCCTGCCTCCTAACACATTCCTCCCAATTACCCTTCCCAGCACAAACAACCTTCCCCCCCCCCCACCACCCCTCCTCTCACAAGGTCCACTTCCCCCAATCTTACATGCGGGAACAACAGGAGTAGTGAGGTGATGCGGGCTCTCTGATCTCCACCTCCTGTCATAACAGCGATCCTCTATATAGCAGGTTACATAGGATCACAATTACATCTGATGGGTACACAGCTTTATCACCTGCCCCCATCTTTTCCAAAGACTGTTCAACTCCTGGAATTGTGGATAGCAGCAGGTAATGAAGCCATGTACTGTTGGATGTAATAGTGATCCTATGTAACCTGCTGTATAGAGGATCGCTGTTATAACAGGAGGTGGAGATCACAGAGAGCTTGCATCTCCGCCCTGCTGCCGCTCCTGTCTGGACTGTTTACTTTAGATAACTGCGGTCGGCTGTGAGTGCAGCGGACATGGCACAATGTACATGGGAGGAGGGGGGCACAACTGAAATCTGGGGGGGGGCACAGTCCTCCCCAGTACCCCCCTACATCCGGCCATGCAATGAAATATAGGTGACAAGGCACTGTCAAAAGAGCTCCGGGATAAAGCTGTGGACAGATACAAGTCAGGAGACGGATGCAGAAAAATGCTTTTCAATGTTTAGAGGCACAGGGAAGTCTATTATTAAAAAGTGGAAGGTGTTTAGTACAGCACACCCTCCCTGGATCAGAATGTCATTCCAAACTGGATGAAAGAGCCAGGAGGAAACTGGTCAGAGGGACTATCAAGAGGCCTACAGCAACTTTGAAGCAGTTGTAGGAATTTCTGACAGAGTAGTCGTGTGCATGTGACAACAGTATCACAAATTATCCACAAATGTAGCTTGTATGGGAGGGTTGCAAGATAAAAGCCGCTCCTTAAAAAAGTCCACATGCAGTCACCACTGAGCTTTTCCAAAGGGCAGCTTGACGATTCTGTGGCCACATGGAAAAAGGTGTTATGGTCAGATGAGACTAAAATGTAATTATTTGGCCTCAACACTTAATGATATGTCTGGCAGAAATCCAATACAGCTCACCATCCAAATAACCCCATTCCTACAGTAAAGCATGGAGATGGAAATATCCTGATATAGGGGTGTTCCACTGGACCACTTGTGAAGATAGAAGGAAAAATGGATGGGACAAAATACCGTGAAATTAAGGAAAATGTGCTGCCCTCTGCCAGAAAGTTGTCAAAGGGAAGAAGGTTTACCTTCCAACATGAAAATGACCCAAAAGCACACAGCAAAAATGATCACACAGTGGTTGAAGGAGAAAAAGATGAATGTCCTTGCATGGCCTAGTCAGATCCCAGACTTAAACCCCATTGAAACGTAAGTTAGACTTGAACATTGGCGAACCCACAAACAGTAAGAGCATTCAGCGGGCTATTCACCCGCCACACCCCACAATACACTACGTCCTGACTGCTCATTCACAAGGGGGAGGGGGCCGAGATCTGGGGGCCCCATTGTTAAAGGGAGCTTCCAGATTCCAATAAGTCACCCCCTGCAGACCCCCACAACCACATCCCAGGGTTGTGGGGAGCAGGCCCTTGTCCCCATCAATATGGGACAAGATGCTTTGGGTGGGGGGGAACCTACCCCAAAGCACCCCCCTCATGTTGAGGGCATGGTATGGTTTGGGGGGCGGGTGTGCTCGCTCATCCTCCCTTCCTGTGCTCTGATCAAGGGTCCGATAGAAATTTAGAGTAGACCCCACACTTTTCCCCCCATTTTTGGGGGTGGGGTTCTCCTTAAAAGTCCCACCAAGCCTAAAAGAACTGATATGGCTTTTAGGGGGAACCCCAGACACTTTTTCCCCCTATTTTTGAGAGGCAGATTTCCCCTTAAAAGTCCTACCAGGCTTAAAGGGCCTATTTTTTTTTTTACTGTGGGGTCCCTCCTAATCTTCCTACCAAACGTAAAAGGTCTGGTAAGGATTAAGGGGAACCCCGCGCTTTTTTTTTTGTTTTGTTTTGATTTTTTAAATGTCATTAAAAAAAGTCAGTTATGGTGCAGCAGGTCCTATACTGTACATTGTACAGATGTGCAACTTTGCAGGTATTTAAGGGGACCCCAAGGTATGATATTTAAAGTATTTTTTTTTTCACTTTAAGCAATGAAAAATGACTGCCTCTTTTTTTTTTTTTTCCACTGATTCATGTCTCACAGGGCAGTGCTTGAGTCCCCATACCCCTTTTTATGGCGAAAAATTTGCATATAAGCCTTCAAAATGGGCACTTTTGAATTTACAAGTTCGAGTCCCATAGACTTGCATTAAGTTTGAAGCTCGCTGTCAAACTTTCGTTAGGTTTGGATGTTCAAACGCTAACTAAACGGGCTGTTTGGCCCATCACTAACTGCAGTCCACAAATGGTCACCATCAAATTTAACTGAACTTGAGCAGTTCTGCAAAGAAGAGTGGGCAAATATTGCAAAGTCTAGATGTGCACAGTTCATAGTGACATATCCCAACAGACTAAGGCTGTAATTGAAGCAAAAGGTGATCCAACAAAATACTTACACAAGGGAGTATTCCTTTCTCCAACTTGGTGATTCTATTTTTGATTTTTTTTTTCTTTTCTTTTTTTTTTCAGAAATGTGGATGCTATATCTTTTACTTGGATGTTATAAGTTACACTGAGTAAATACAGCTGGATAAGAAAAACTGTGTCTGTCTTCATTTCAGGCTGCAAAGCAACAAAACGGGATTATTTTAAAGGAGTGATTCTCTTCTATACCAAAGATAGATACGTTTGATCAAAGATTCCATACCCATTGTAATAAAATGCTGGATGCAATAACTAAAAGCAAGTCATATACACACACAATAGACAGGTAGTCACACAGGTACTTTTAACCAGCATTTACACCATTAAATATTCTAAGCATGTGAAAGACCCACTACCAAATGAACACCTGCCCTGGCACATCATAGCATTCACTGGCACTCCAAGAAATAACAGAATCCAACTGCAATATGCTTGCACTGTCAAAACCTCCACTTTTATTATCACACGACACACAGGAGGTTATATCTTATAGTCATCACAATCTGCATAATAACACACACCAATAATAATGTGAGCATTACTGCATGAAATAGACACATTGTTTGACAGCATCAGAGCGTCCCCTGTCTAGGAAGGCTCCCATTGATCCCGTTTAAACTCCCGGTTTTTAAACCCTTTTTCTGGCAGCTTTCCCGAAGTGGGCGGGCGCCACACCCACTCTAGGAGGAGCTAGCAGAAACAGGATAACAGAGTCACACCCAGCCGCTATATTGAATAAACAACGTTTTCTTAGGAGCCACACTTTTTCTTCAGATCAGCTTCTTATCTACCCTAAGCTTCTTCTCATCTACCTTAAAGTTAAAGATTTCTAACTTCTCAAGCAAGCAGACATCTTTAAACAAGTTCTTATCTTCTAATGTAACATTCCTAGATGTCATAAACACGTTCAATCTCACAAACAAGTTCTTATCTGCTTTAAGCAGTCTAATATCTTGTGACTCTGTTCCTTTAGCCTAGAGAAATGACATCAGTCACTTCTCATGCTCCTGGCATTTGGGCAATAATGCTTTATTGTAAAAATTACCCAAGAAACAAAGGGTCCAAGGCCAATACATTTCATAGGCTTAACATTCCACCCCTTGGCATTGGTCCATTGGTTTCCGGGGTCTTCCGGCATCGCTATCAAATACCAGCCCAGCTTCCATGTTATTATTAAAGCCAATACACAACCCACAATAATAAGAGCCCACTTAAGTAAAGTTCCAATCAGCCCCCTGAACATTCCTCCAAAACCCAAAGTCCTGTCAAAATCCTTAAAGAAGTCTGAGATACTTCCTGCAATATCCCAGGTAGTGTCATTAATAGGCTTGAGATGGGCCTGAACCACATCCAACCTTTCAACCTCATGGGAGATTCATCCGGGGTCATCCTCTATAAAAGAACAACAGGTTCTGAATTACCACAAGTAAACAAGTTCTTATCTTCTAATGTAACATTCCTAGATGTCATAAACAATAAACACGTTCAATCCCACAAACAAGTTCGTATCTGCTTTAAGCAGTCTGTCTTGCGACTTTGTTCCTTTAGCCTAGATAAATTACATCAGTCACTTCTCATGCTCCTGGCATTTCGGAAACAATGCTTTATTGTAAAAATTACCCAAGAAACAAAGGGACCAAGGCCAACACATTTCATAGGCATTACACTTGTCTATGCTCCTTGCTTGCACTTGTCACTGCTCACCCCATCTGTCTTGTCCTGTTCTGTACTGTGTAGCCTTCAAGGTTCGACTGCAGTTGATTGTATGAGCCTCCTTTACCATTATAAAAGGATCTGGGACTTGGCCTTGACCAAACACAACCTCCCTATACTTCAAGACCTGCCCCCCCCCCCCAATGGCAAAATAATCACTTACCCAAACTTCTTTCCATCCCACATACCGAGCTATGGTCCTCCAGAGGAGTCTACTACCTGCACCACTTGTCAGCTGGTGGCCTTAAATCATTTTAGCAGTTGAAGGAAGACTTTTCACTAGCCAAATTATGTTCTTATGCTGCCTAAAATTACAACATGCCTTACAGACCCAATTCCTCAACACAATAACTTCCCTCTGTGTCCATTCCCTTCTTTAAAGTAATTCAATACGATGAGTCTCAAAAGCAAATCTCCACATTTTACAACAGTCTACTCCTTCCTCCAGTCACTAAGCTGGCCAATCTGGCCAAGACAATTTGGGATGCATATATTGCAGGCCTAGATGACAATGATTGAGAAAAGGTTCTTGTCAACTGTTAAAGAGTCCCCAAAATGATCTGATCTCCTCACACAATTATACATTGCATAGAACCTACCTGATCCATATTTGCCTAGCCATATTTCAGCCTGATTGTAGCCCGTTATGCCCAGTGTGCCTACTTACCCCTTGTACTTTTTTCATCTGCCATAGCCCTGAAATTCAGGTATTTTGGACCCAGGTGGTGTAATTTCTTCATGCCACCATGGCCTCCCTACTTACACTGAGCCCCAGGTCACACCTATTTACTCTGACTCTGAGCTAGATGAATTTGCCAAGCAGTTTCTCCATTAAACTGCTGGATGAAGAAACTCAATTTCATGTTCATATGGACTGTGCCTCTAAATACAGCAAATTTTGGGATCGGCAGCTGCAATTCTCCGCCACATGTGGCTAAGCCCCAATACTTTTATCCCAGGTGCAGGTATGATATGGTTTAACTGACATGTTTTGCCTAAGCCCCACTAAATGCCTCCATGTTTTTTCATGGTCTATTCCTTCATAACAAAGCTTCGGTAGGTGATCTCCATATGTAGTCTTGTCTTCTTTGAAATGCTGTATGTTTGTTAGTTTGCTGCTTCTATGTTTTTCTTATGGTAATCATCAGGCATACTGCCTTGTGTGCACATAGTGACTTCAACTGTTGAATTCTGTACACATTACTGTATCATCGCACAACTCCTTTTACACTACATTCTGAGATCAAAGACCCTGAAGGTCGCTATCTTCTACTGTCAGGGCCTGGGGCGGACTGACAACTCATGGGGCCCCCGGGCAATAAGGGATTATGGGGCCCCCATGTCCTTGCCCACACCCAAAAAAGCCTATGAAAAAGCCAATGAAAGGTACCAGGGGCATCTCATGGGGCCCCCTACTGACCCTGGGCCCTCTGGCAGTGCCCGAGTGGTAAATGGTCAGTCCGCCCCTAGTCAGGGCTACTACTAGACAAGGAAATTACCATTGTTGCTTACTATGCAGCTAACCAAGGTCCGCTGCCGTTCCTCTCCCATCTGTTGACAGTTATCGACCCCCACAAACTTTGTATTCTCTGCATATGCAGAGACTCTAATTGTACTCTTTATCCCTTCCTAGACAAGTCCCCCAACCTCCCCTCCTGCTGGCCCCCAAAAACACCCTTCAAACTTTATTACATCGTTACTCTTTGGTTGAAACATGGAGAGAACTCAACCCTGTTAAACACCAATATACCTTCTACTCCCATCCCCACAAGACATTCTGACGAATTGACCACATCTTCACGACTGTCAGCTCCTCCCCCCGACTCATGGCCTCCAAAATCAGCCCTATAGCTTGGTCGGACCATAGCGCTGTCCTAACATCCTTCGCATCATTGGCACCATCTCCCTCTGATCTCTCCTGGGTCATCGACAACTTACTATTCCATCCGTCACACTGCTTAGACATCGAGACTGCTCTCAGGGAATACCTATCCTTCAACTCTACCCCAGACATCTCCTGCCTCCTTCTCTGGGAGGCACACAAACCTATTTAACGTGGGTCTTGTATCAGTAAAGCATCCTTTTTGAACAAAAGAGAAGCGACAACAACACTCCCGCCTCGAACAGGCTTATAATCAGTCCCATCAGGCTTTCCAGTCTGACCCGTTGCCCACCAACCGACGTCGGCCGCCAATTGGATCCCACAGATTGGGACCTTATCTAAACCAATACCAAATCCTCTTCGAAAAATGTAGTAGCCCTGGAAACGAACTGTAAAGTCTTTACTCGCTAGTACCTGGTCTGAACGAGGATCTCTAAATACACTCCAAACTACTCCCCTGACTGTTTTCGAGGTTGTACGGTGGCAAGAACCTATTTTCATACCTGGTGGACCTGCCCGGTAGCCCAAGCCTTCTGGGCTGACATTTTTCATATTTTGTCTAGGCTTAGTGCAAAATGTCTCACGCCTGACCCGACCATAGCCCTCCTAAACCTGCTCTCTCCTGACATAACTAAACCGCAACTTAAACTCCTACAATTCACCACAGCTGCCAAACCGATCATAGCCCAATCATGGAAATCTCCCTCCCTATGCATAGTGGTAGTTAAGAAAAAGGTTACACAGGCTATGATCCATGCCAAGGTGGAAGCCACCATCTTAGATACTATCCCCAAGTTCTTGACAATCTGGAACGCATGGGTGGAATGATTCCTCACGCCAAACTTTGATGATTCACTTCTCCTTCCCTGATATCTTCAGACTCACTGCCTTGACTCTTCTTTCAGCCGATCTTTGTTATAATATGTCTCAAACCCCTCTACACCACCCTAGGAGTCACACGTTCTTTACCCATCCCTTCATTCCCTCTCAAATCTTTCCTATTCCACCCCTTCTACTGTACCCCTGACTCCCCACAATCTTCTCTCAAAACCTTTATGTGACCCTGGGGAGTACACCTCCATATCCACAATTTACTTGGATTATATATGTCAATATACAGTTTTGCCTTCTCTCAACCATCCAAGTCATTGCTTTATTTGTATCTGTGCATTTCTCCTCACCCTTAGACACCGTACCTGCTTCCGCTAATTTTCATGTACATATGTTTATGGAATGTCCCATACCTATGTTTCCCTTCCCTTGTAAAAAAATTAAATATTTGAACAAGAAAAAATGGTTGGTTTTGCAATTTTTTTTATGGAATATGGTATTTGCGCAGTGTTTTTTTTTTACACAATTTTTTCTTTGGAAAAGATGCACTTTAATGAATGCACACAAACACAATATAATACCCATATTTTGTGTACCAAATAAAATATGGTGTTGCACAGAGTAAATGGATACCAAACATGTCATGCTTTAAAATTGTGCACGCTTATGGAATGGTGCCAAACTGCAGTATTAAAAAAATCTCCATAGATAACGCTATATAAGCCTTTACAGGTTACCAGTTTAGAGTTACAGAGGAGGTCTGATGCTAGAATTATTGCTCTCGCTTTGACATTTGCAGCAATACCTCACGTGTGGTGCAATCACCGTTTACATATGAGTATGGACCCAATGTGTATATTCACCTTTGTATGCAAGCAAGAGGGGGGGGGGGGGGGCTTTAATTTTTATTATTTGTTTTGTGCACTGGTACACTGTGACAGATGTTTTTTTGCACTGGTACACTGATGGATGTTTTTGTGCACTGTACACTGTGACAGATGTTGATGGGATGCTGTGACAGATGTTGATGTGCATGGTAGAGTGTGACAGATGTTGATGAGCGCTGTGGATGGGGACATATGGTGCTTGGTGCACTGGTGAGGGATGGCTGCAGCCTGTGTAGCTGAACATTAAAATCATCAGCTACACAGATCAGCTGTCACAGGTTGCAGCACCCCCCCCCTCCCGCCCTCACTGAGCTCTTACTGACCTCAAAGGGGAAAACAGCTACAGAGACACGTGTCTCTGTATACATTCAGTGACAGCTGTAATTTGGACACAGCCATCATGTGTTCGGGGGGGGGCGTCAATCAGAGAGCCCATATCCTGATCTGTGATGTGCTGTGTCCTAGAGCACAGCCATCACAGAATTGCTTTTCTGCTGGGCCTCAGGGCTGCGCGCATTCACCCGTTCTGAGGGTCGTGCAGGAACGTCCACTCAAAACCGGGATAGCTCCCACCCAGCCGTTTATGTACATTGTCCGGTTGCGAGGTAGCTAAAAGCAGTGTATGCTTTAAAATCTAGTTTATTTATTAGTTTACTTATACAGTATATAGTTAGTCTGGCTGAAAACAAAAGTCCATCCAGTTCAACCATAAAATAGAAAAAAAAAGTTATAGTCCTATACCCACAGTTGATCCAGAGGAAGGCAAAGAAAACCCCAGCAAAGCATGATCCAATTTGCTTCTGCTGGGGAAAAAAAAATTCCTTCCTGATCCCCCGTGAGGCATTTGGATATTCACTGGATCAACTTTACCTGTAAATGTTAGTATCCAGTTATATTCTCTGTATCTAAGAAAGAATCCAGGCCTTTTTTTTTTAAGCAATCCACTGAGCTGGCCAGAACCAACTCTTAAGGGAGTCTATTCCACATTTTCACAGCTCTCACTTTGAAGAAACCTTTCCGTGTTTGGAGATTAAATTTCTTTTCCTCTAGACGTAAAGAGTGCCCCCTTGTTCTCTGTGATGACCTCAGGGTGAATAGCTCTACACCGAGTTCACTATATGAACCACTGATGTATTTATACATGTTGATCATATCCCCCCTTAATCTACTCTTCTCAAGAGAGAATAATTTCAGTTCCTCTAATCTTTCTTCATAGCTGATCTCCTCCATGCCTCGTATCAGTTTGGTTGCCCTTCTTTGTTCTTTGTCCAGTTCCCCAATGTTCTTTTTGGGAATTGGTGCCCAAAACTCAACTGCATATTCCAGATGAGGTCTTACTAATGATTTTTACAGTGGTAATATGATATCGCTCTCTCTGGAGTTTATACCTCTTCTTTTTTTTTTTTTTTCTTTTAATTTAAATATTTATTTATTTTCCATATAAAATACACATTTCTTCATTATTTTCATACAAAAACCATTTTCCAAACCATTAATTACATTTCTTTCTATCTTTTATTCCCGTTACCTCCCCCGCCTCAAAATACCCACCCTCCCCACTAATAAACCCTCCCACTCTGCATTGTTCTATTAACTCTTTTCCTAAATAGTATATACAAATACTTCCTCCTCTTTCTCATTACTACTTTGTATATCTCCCCACAAATTCTTCCCATTTTCTCTACTTCTTATAGAATAGCCCCATCTTGTCTTCCTGCGTATAATATAATTTCTCCATCTTACATATCTGATTTGTTCTCTCTACCCAGTCCTCCTCCCTCGGCGCCTCTGGTCTATGCCAAAACCTAGGAATCAGACTCTTTGCCGCATTCAGGTAGTGCCATGCACCCGAGTCCTTATATTTATTTACTGATAAATCTGTACTATGTAGTAGACACACCTCTGGGTTCAATCCTATCTTTATCCCAGTGATTGTCTCAATTAATTGAACCATTTTCTCCCAGAAACCTTGGATCATTTTTGGCACTCCCACCATATATGATATAACGTACCTATCTTTCTGCATCCCCTCCAGCACTCTGGTGTATTTTCCCCACTCATCTTATGCTCCACGTTCGGTGCAATGTGCCATCTCGTTAAACATTTATAATTTACCTCCACCTCTCTCATACTTATATTCTCGTGTGTTAGTCTATATATTTTCCTTTGTTTATCTTCATCAATCTCTATTTCCAAGTCTCTTTCCCATTTTGCTATATTCATTGGCTTTGTGTGTGTGTCTAACTCAGTGAGAATCTTATAAACTTTTGCCGTGCCCCGTTTCCCATCTCCTCATGCTTCCAACAACCTCTCAAACAAATTCCAATCCTTTCTCAGTCTCAAAGGTTTCGGAAGGTTTCTAACAAAGTGTTTTAACTGGTGATATCTCCACTCATCTATTTTAATAAAAAGTTCCCGTATATCTTTTTCCAAATCCTTAAGTGTTCTTAATTCCTGTCCATCCATAATATCTCTCAATTGAATATCCTCTTTTTTTAACCATTTTCCTATACTCTCCTCCCTACCTGGAGGGAAATAGTCCGCGTTCCTAAGTGATATTAGTTGTGAATTAAAATCCCATTTCATAAATTTATGCAATTTATCCCAAACCTTTAAAACATTCAATGTAAAAACACTCGTGGTATCTTTTAAACCTCTATATTGTGCTGGTACCCATATAGTTTTACTCAAGGTAGTTCCACTTAATTCATTCTCAATCTTAACCCACCTTTTCCCCTCTGGGTTATGTGTCCAGTCATACATTCTCGCTAGAACTACAGCTCTATAGTACCTCTTGATATCTGGCACTCCCAATCCTCCCTTCTCCTTATTTCTGCTCAGCAAGTCATATGATATTCTAGATTTTTTATTTTTCCATATATATCTTGTTAACATCTTTTTTTATTACTTTAAAAAATACCTCCGGATTTTAACTGGGATCATCTGAAATTTATACAGGATTTTTGGTACAATTACTATTTTTATCAGGTTTATACGCCCTATCCAAGACGGATTGCCTCTTCCCATTTTCCTTAATTCCTCCTTAATTTCATTTGAGTGGGATATAATTTAATTTGTACAAGTTCATATACAAAGCAGAGAGTTTAACCCCTAAATACTTTATCTCTCTCTTTTTCCATATAAAAGGGAATTCTTTTTGCATTTTTTTCTTTTTCGCTATTTGGAAGATTTACGTTTAAAATCTCAGTTTTTGTTGGGTTGATTGTTAGGTTTGATAACTCCCCATAATCCTTTAAGCTCATCATTAAATTTGGGAGTGTTATCCTAGGATTTCCCACATAGAACAACAGGTCATTCGCAAAGGCTGCCACTTTATGTTCGTCTCCTCCTATCTGCACCCCTGTTATATCTATATTCTTCCTAATTGTTGCCAGTAAAGGTTCCAACGACAGTACATACAGCAATGGGGACAGTGGACATCCTTGTCTAGTTCCATTTGACATTCCTATAGTTTCTGACCTCTCTCCATTAACCATAATAACCGTGAAAGGTTCTCTATACAACTTTCCTATTCACTCTCTCATTCTTGCTCCCAATCCTAAAGTCTCCAGAGTATCCATCATAAAGCTCCAGTTTACTCTATCAAATGCCTTTTCAGCATCAATCGAAAGCACCACTACCGGAGTTTTCCCCTTCCTAGCCTTCTGGATAAGCAACAGAGTTCTCAGCCCATTGTCTCTACCCTCCCTCCCTGAAACAAATCCCACCTGGTCCGCTTGGATCCATTCAGGCATTAAATCTTTTAGTCTATTTGCTAGAACCTTTGCATATAACTTAGTGTCTATGTTCAAAAGTGATATCGGTCTATAGCTAGCATCCTTCCCCTCCTTTTGAATTAGTACCACATGGGCCTATAAAGATTCTCGTCTCATCTCCATCTCTCCTCCCACGGCATTCATATATTTCTCCAATTTAGGTAGTAACAAGTCACTATATTTTTTATAGTACCTCACTGTATAACCATCTGGGCCTGGGCTTTTCCCCATTATGGTACTTTTTAATGCACTTTTTATTTCTTCCTGCGTAATTTCCAAATCTAGGGAATTCAATTGATCCTCACTTAGCTTCGGTAGTCCTGCGTTATTTAAATATACCCTTCTTTTTTATCTACTCTCTTTTCCACTTATATTTACTGGATCTTGGGAGGCAATATTATACAGCTTACTATAGTATTCTTTGAACACCTTAGTGATCTCTTTGGTAGAATAAACCATTTCTCCTTTGGGGTTTCTTATTTTTTCTATATAGTTCCTATTTTTCTTTTCCCTCAAGGCTCTCATTAGGTATTTTCTGGTCTATCTCCCCATCTATACCTCTCACTTGCTACTTTGTTAAAAACTCTTCTCTTCCCCTACTCCATCAATAACCCTAGTTCTTCTTTCTTTTTTATTACCTTCTGTCTTATCTCTTCTGTTTTTATTTTTATGTATCTGCTCCAAATCACTTATTTCTTTTTTAACAGCCCAGTAAGTTTCTCTCTTCTTTCCCTTTTCTTTTTTGCCCCGGACGCAATCAATATACCTCTTATGTAGGCCTTGTGGGACTTCCACACTGTAGCCACCGACACCTCCCCTGTCTCATTCTCCTGAAAAAATCTTTCGATTTCTTCTCTAATTTTCTGATCAACCTCCTGGTCCAGAAGAAGAGCTTCATTCAACTTCCATCCTATCCCTCCGGTCGAACATCTCCCTCACCTCACTTTCAATGTAACGGGCATGGTCAGAGAGAGACGTCGCTTCTATTTCTATTTTATCCACCATTTCTATGAGTTGATGATCTACCAATATATAGTCCAATCTGGAATACATCCCATGGGCATTAGAGAAGGTATAGTCTCTCTCTTTTCCATGTATCACTCTCCAAATATCCACCAGTTGACACTCATGTATCACCCCCTTCAAAATTTTCAGAGCTCTACTTCCCTCTCACTGCGCAGAAGAGGTCGTGTCCATTTGTGGGTCCATACAAAAATTCAAATCCCCCGCCACTATCAAACGTCCCTCCTTGAAGGCCATCAGTTTTCTCAAGACTCCCTTTAGATATACCTCTGGTCTCTTATTTGGGCAATAGATATTCACAATTGTACATTTCTGTTCTTGTAATCTACCCTTCAAAAATAAAAATCTCCCCTCAGGATCTATTTCTCTCTCTTCAATCTCCAACCTTATGTTTTTTGCAAACCCTATTGCTACTCCCTTAGCTCTCTTAAGCGGGGAATCTGCATAAAACCATGTTGGGTAATTTCTCAAGTACAACTTTACATTTGACTTGATCTCCAGGTGTGTCTCCTGCAAAAAAAACACTGAAGCCTCTCTATGCTGCAACTCCTTGGATAATTTAAATCTCTTCCCAGGGCAGTTCAATCCTTTTACATTATATGTTATAAATCGCAAATCTTCCATACGTCTTGTATCGCTATTTTTTCCCCTTTCTATCGTGCAGAGTATTGTCCCTAAACCCCCCCCCCCCCAACCCGCTCATCTTTCTAACCGTATCCCACTCCCCCTTCCCGCTGATCCCCTCCCCCACCTCCCTCTCCATCAGACAATTTAAAGTCATTTCCCACAGTCCAGGACACTTATACATTTACATGTGGCTTTTTCACTCACCCTCCTTCACTCACTCACCAAGTGAGTCGACCCAAGTCCACAGCCGTCCGCTTGTTTCTCCTGGCTTGTGTCTCGGGGATTCCTACAGGGTCTCCTGTGGCCTGTGGGTATGTGTCCTGTTTTTGCTCTACTGTGCTGCAGGTTTAGGGATTGGTCCGGCGTCTCCCCTCTCCTGTCTGGGCACCGGCCGGCGTCTCTGCTTCCCAGTGCTCCTTTGCGGCCACCTGCGTGCTCACGCCACAGTGCTCCATTTCCCCGGCAACCCGACAGCTGATCTCGGGTCTCCGCAGCGTGATCACCTCCCGGAGCTCCGTGCCCGCTCTCGCTCTCCTCTCCCTTCACTGCGCCGGCTTCTCCCCCTTTGGAGACCTCCTCACTCAGGTAGGGCTCCACACTTCAAACCATGAAGATTCTCGGGGTGGTCAGCTCGGAGGTTACCGGAGAGCACTCACATCGTGCTCTCCGACGCCGCCATGTTTAGGCTCCGCCCCCTCCGACCTATACCTCTTTTAATACAAGAGAAGATTTTGCTCGCTTTGGAAACCGCAGCTTGGCATTGCATTCTAGAATGCAATGCCAAGCTGCGGTTTCTAAAGCATGATCTACCAGAATTCCCAGATCGTTCTCCACCATTGATTTCCCCAGTTGTACTCCCCCTAGTATGTATGATGCATGCATATTTTTATCACCCAAGTGTATAACCTTACATTTATTAACATTAAACCTCATTTGCCACATAGTTGCCTAATTAAACAGTGCATTGAGGTCGGCTTGTAAGTTGAAGACATCCTGTAAGGACGTTATTCAACTGCACAGCTTGGTGTCATCTCCAAAGACTGAAATGGGATTTTTAATCCCAGACCCTATATCGTTTATAAATATATTAAAAAATAAGGGTCCCAGCACTGAACCTTGGGGCGCACCACTGACAATCCTAGACCATTCAGAGTATGAATCATTAACCACTACTCTTTGAATACGATCTTTTAGCCAGTTTTCTATCCATTTACATACAGATTTTTCCAAGCCTATAGACTTTACCTTACACATTAGCCATGTGTGTGGAACTGTGTCAAACGCTTTTGCAAAATCCAAATTAACCACGTCCACCACCACCCCTTTGTCCAAGGTTTTGCTCACCCCCTCATTAAAAAAGAAATCAGATTTGTTTGACAACTTCTGTCTTTCATGAATCCATGCTGTCTGTTGCTTAAAATATTTTTTTCCAGCAAGAACTCATCTATGTGGTCTTTTATTAAACTCTCTAGTATCTTCCCAACTATAGAAGTTAAACTAACAGTTCTGTAATTACTTGGTGAAGATTCTGACCCCTTTTTAAATATTGGTACCACATTGTCCAGTGGTACTATGCCAGTCCTTAAAGAGTCCCTAAAAATTAGAAATAATGTCTTTGAAATGACAGATCTCAATTCTTTAAGGACCCGCGGGTGTATGCCATCTGGTCCAGGTGCTTTATTCACCAATGTGGATCATCTGGAGCTGTGTCAATACCATGCCCATTATGGACAAGAGCTCCCCCATGCTCCTTTGTATACACCGAGCTGAAGAAGGTATTAAATAAATTTGTCTTCTCTTTGTCCCCAGTCACCCACTCTAGATTATCTTGTAAAGGGCCTACATGCTCGGACCGGACATCTTTACTATTAATATATTTGAAGAATTTGTTTGGGTTGGTCCTGCTATCTTTTGCAATCAGTCTATCATTTTCAGTTTTTGCGGCCTTTATTTCCTTTTTGCATACTCTGTTATATCCTTTGTAATGTTTAAATGATGATAGCGTTCCTTCATTTTTATTTTTAATAAAAGCTCTTTTCTTCTTATCTGTAGCTTTTTTAACTTTGGCCGTAAGCCACATAGGTTTGATTTTTAGCCTTTTAAACTTGTTGCCCATGGGAATATATTTTGCAGTGTGTTCACATACAGTCTTTTTGAAGAACTCCCATTTCTGTGTTGTGTTCATCATCAGTATATTGTTAGCAATTGTTTGTTTGTTTGCCTTAACCTGTAATGATGAGCTCACATGTTGTGGCTGCAGTTTTTAGTGTCATGTCTGATCGATTCCACTCTGTCCATGTATCAAGTGAGCTTTTCCCTGTGGGCGGGCAACTGTGTGGGTCTCACCATTTTCACTGTGTTGCATCACAAATGTATACAGTGGGGCAAAAAAGTATTTAGTCAGCCACCAATTGTGCAAGTTCTCCCACTTAAAAAGATGAGAGAGGCCTGTAATTGGCATCATAGGTAGACCTCAACTATGAGAGACAAAATGAGAAAACAAAATCCAGACAGTCACATTGGCTGATTTGGAAAGAATTTATTTGCAAATTATGGTATAAGTATTTGGTCAATATCAAAAGTTCATCTCAATACTTTGTTATATATCCTTTGTTGGCAATGACAGAGGTCAAACGTTTCCTGCAAGTCTTCACAAGGTTGGCACACACTGTTGCTGGTATGTTGGCCCATTCCTCCATGCAGATCTCCTCTAGAGCAGTGATGTTTTGGGGCTGTCGCTGGGCAACACAGACTTTCAACTCCCTCCAAAGGTTTTCTATGGGGTTGAGATCTGGAGACTGGCTAGGCCACTCCAGGACCTTGAAATGCTTCTTACGAAGCCACTTCTTCATTGCCCGAGCGGTATGTTTGGGATCATTGTCATGTTGGAAGACCCAGCCACGTTTCATCTTCAATACCTTGCTGATGGAAGGAGGTTTGCACTCAAAATTTCACGATACATGGCCCCATTCATTCTGTCCTGTACATGGATCAGTCGCCCTGGTCCCTTTGCGGAGCAACAGCCCCAAAGCATGATGTTGCCACCCCCATGCTTCACAGTAGGTATGGTGTTCTTTGGATGCAACTCAGCATTCTCTCCCCTCCAAACATGACGAGTTGTGTTTCTACCAAACAGTTCTATTTTGGTTTCATCTGACCATATGACATTCTCCCAATCCTCTTCTGGATCATCCAAATGCTCTCTAGCAAACTTCAGATGGGCCTGGACATGTACTGGCTTAAGCAGGGGGACACGTCTGGCACTGCAGGATCTGAGTCCCTGGCGGCGTAGTGTGTTACTGATGGTAGCCTTTGTTATGTTGGTCCCAACTCTCTGCAGGTCATTCCTAGGTCCCCCTGTGTGGTCCTGGGATTTTTGCTCACCGTTCTTGTGATCGTTTTGACCCCACGGGGGGTGAGATCTTGCGTGGAGCCCCAGATCGAGGGAGATTATCAGTGGTCTTGTATGTCTTCCATTTTCTAATTATTGCTCCCACAGTTGATTTGTTCACACCAAGCTGCTTGCCTATTGCAGATTCAGTCTTCCCAGCCTGGTGCAGGTCTACAATTTTGTTTCTGGTGTCCTTCGACAGCTCTTTGGTCTTCACCATAGTGGAGTTTGGAGTGTGACTGTTTGAGGTTGTGGACAGGTGTCTTTTATACTGATAAGTTCAAACAGGTGCCATTGATACAGGTAATGAGTGCAGGACAGAGGAGCCTCTTAAAGAAGAAGGTACAGGTCTGTGAGAGCCAGAAATCTTGCTTGTTTGTAGATGACCAAATACTTATTTTTCACCATAATTTGCAAATAAATTCTTTCCAAATCAGCTAATGTGATTGTCTGGATTTTTTTTCTCATTTTGTCTCTCATAGTTGAGGTCTACCTATGATGCCAATTACAGGCCTCTCTCGTCTTTTTAAGTGGGAGAACGTGCACAATTGGTGGCTGACTAAATACTTTTTTGCCCCACTGTAAGTGATAAAACACGTCTCTTCCAGCATGGTGAACTCTCTGTTAATTGCTGTACCTGTTTGTGACTGCTTCAGATCAATGTACTATTTAGCTCTCACCAGTAGAGCACTACACTGAAAGACGCAGAGATTTTTGGATATGTAGTTTATTAACAGGAATTTTAAGTTCTCACAATACAGACATAGGTTTTGTATTAACTCGTGCAGTGACATAAATTTGTGACCCAGGAATGTGAAGATTTGCTCTACTATAGACTTTGTGTAGAGGTCAACAAATGACACTGTGAAACTACATGATCAGCGTACATTTTATCCAGGTGGAAAACATAAGGTGCATGTAGGAAGCTTTATAATGCCTGTAACACTACTGAACACCCAATCTAAAATATAGTGCCCAGTTTTGAATGCCTTTTGTGCAAGTGGGCAGCTAAAAGACTGGCTAGATATCAAATATGTATTTTTTAATGGAAAATGGAAGCTTAGATTGACCTGTGTCTTTTTTTTTACCTGAACTATTTATTTGTCATTGCCATGATATTCTAATTCTGCATTGTTTTTACCACAGGCATATAAAAATAAGAATCTGCATGCATTATCCAGTTTCAAAATACATCTGTGCTTGACTTTTTATGTTAAATATGGACATGTTGTAATTAATTTTTTAACATTCTTCTGAAAATAACTTTGGTCTCCACTTTGCAGCTTCTTTCAGATATCTTGCAAATACATGACCTTCCTCTAGTCTGCACTTGCTCCCCAGCTGATATTCAAGCTGCTTTTAATACAATAGTATCCAGAATACAACGGTAGTAAGTATCTCTGATTCAATTTTTTTTTAGCATCTGAATTTCTTAACAGTTTTTCTGCTTTTTGGGGGGTTTATAAGTAACCTCCAAACTAAGTCTAACCACTCATCAATAAATAAACATACATACAGTATATAATTAAGTGCAGTGTGAAAATTTTGTTAAAAACCACTGAGTGAAATGGTTTAAACATCAGCAAACCAAATATTGCCACCCATCAATGAATATACACTATATTGCCAAAAGTATTGGGGCGCCTGCATTTACACGCACATGAACTTTAATAGCATCCCAGTCTTAGTTCGTAGGATTCAATATTGAGTTGGCCCACCCTTTGCAGCTACTGTATAACAGCTTCAACTCTTCTGGGAAGGCTGTCCACAAGATTTAGGAGTGTCTCTATGGGAATGTTTGACCATTCTTCCAGAAGCGCATTTGTGAGGTCAGGCACTTATTGTCGGACGAGAAGGCCTGGCTCGCAGTCTCCTCTCTAATTTATTCCAAATCCGGTTGATGTCAGGAATCTGTGCAGGCCAGTCAAGTTCCTCCTTTGCAAACTCGCTCATCCATGTATTTTTGGACCGTGCTTTGTGCACTGGTGCGCAGTCATGTTGGAACAGGAAGGGGTAATCCCCAAACTGTTCCCACAAAGTTGGGAGCATGAAATTGTCCAAAGTGTATTGGTATGCCGATGCCTTAAGAGTTCCCTTCACTAGAACTAAGGGGCCAAGCCCTACCCCTGAAAAACAACTCCATACAACTCCATCCCCCTCCACCAAACTTTACACTTGGCACAATGCAGTCAGTCAAGTACTGTTCTCCTGGCAACCGCCAAACCGACTCGTCCATTGGATTGCCAGACAGAGAAGCATGATTAGTCACTCCAGTGAACACATCTCCACTGCTCTGGAGTCCAGTGGTGGTGCGTTTAAAACCACTGCATCCAGACGTTTTGCTTTGCACTTGGTGACATAAGGCTTGGATGCAGCTTCTCGGCCATGGAAACCCATTCTATGAAGCTCTCTGCTCACTGTTGTTCTGATAATCTGAAGGTCACACAAAGTTTGGAGACTTTTAGCTATTGACTCTGCAGATAGTTGATGACATCTGCGCACAGGCCCCACTGTCATTTTACATGGCCTACCACTTTGTTTCTGAGTTGCTGTTTGTTTCCAGTTGCTTCCACTTTGTTGTAATAACACTAAATGTGAAATATGTAGTAGAAAGGAAATTTCACGGATGGACTTTTTGCACAGGTGGCAACCTATCATGGTACCATGCTTTAATTCGCTGAGCTCCTGAGAGCGACCTGAGAGGTGTCCCAGTACTTTTGGCAATATAGTGTACATGATGAAAAACAAGTTGAATTAACATGATCCTACAAAATGAACTAGTGATGAAACACACTATCTAGAATATTTGTGAAAAAGTCTTCTTTGTGCATGTGCAGGTAATAATGGACATCCAGTGGTCTAACACAGGTGATGGTGACTCACAACCCCTTTCATATCATGTACTCACCAGAAATATATGACCCTATATTGGGGGTAAATATTGCTTTAAATGTAAGCATGGCCTCAGCACCAACACCCACAGTCTCTTGGCTCCACTCCAAGAAATCCAATTAGGATTTATTCAGGGATGTATACGAAGAGACCACAGAAAGGTACTCATTATGTAGTATTTTTATTATAAAAACACTTACATAAGTAGACCAAAAATCTGTCAATGTATATACACTCACATTTTCTTATGCACATTTGGCACTCGCAATTTCTAGCAGTATAGCAGAACACACAGTACAGAAATACTGACATTCCAGACCCATAAACGGTATGCGTTCCAGTGCCCAGAAGTGATGTCACTGGAAGAAGCCCTATTGGGTGAAACGAGTTGAGGTGGGATGAAGACGCTAATGCCACTTTCGGGCATTGGAGCGCACGTCGTTTCCAGGTTCGGATTTGTGGCCTACGTATGTAAAAGTGTTTTTATAATAAAATACTACAGAATGAGTTATTTTCTGTGGTCTCTTCATATACATCCCTGACCAAATCCTAAGTTGGATTCCTTGAAGTAGAGCCAAGGGACTGGACACTGTGGTGTTCATACGGAGGAGACGACATGCTTGCATTTAAAGTGATATTGACCCTCCAATATAGGGTCATATATTTCCAGAGAGTGCATGGTGTGAAGGGGGGGGGATGTGAGTCACCCTCACCTGTGTTTTGTAGCAATGGATATCCTTTATTACCTGCACGTGCACAAGGAAGACTTTTTTTCACAAATATTCTAGATATATTGTGTTAAATCAAAAGTTTATTTTAAAGGATCATGTTAATTGTTATTCATCATATATTTATGTTAATTCATTTATTAGTGGCAATATTTGGTTTGGAGATAACTTTAACCCATTTCACTCAGTTTTGTGGTTTTCAGAAACATTTTCACAGTGCACCTAATTATATATGTAATTTTGTATTTATTGATGAGCGGTAATGTTTGGTTTGGAGAGAAGTTTAAATCTGTTTCATTAATTTTTTTTTTTCAGTAGACTTTTCACAGTGCACCTTGCTGAATATTTTCACCATAACACTGCTCATAATATTATTGTTTAGACACACACAGGTTGGGGTGTTTATATCCACTTAGAAAGCATAGCAGCTGTGGAAATAAGTAGGCATTTGGTAAATAGATTTGATATATTTATTCATTTTTGGGAAGTAGATCACACATATCTTTCCTGGGTGCAGGGGATATAAGGTTTATTTTACACTTGTAAGTAACCTCACCTGTCCTCATGATTATACTGTTTCACTGACTGTGCTAATAATGGACAGGCTTCCACCATACAGAACTGATAGGAGTTTACTAAATACATAGCCATAGCCAAACTCTTCCAATAGGTTTAATATTTTTTTTCTCTTATGGTGCACGAGTGTAATGTACTTTTGATGGTTTCCCTGGTATTGAGCAATTAGTTAAAATATGTATTTCTTGCTAGAATGATACTGATGGTTGTTGATTTTATGTAATTAAAACGTATGTGTGTAGATTGAGCCTGGCTTTGTTTTTTTGGAATTCTAGGCACTCCCTTTCACATAAAAAGAATCATTAGGTTACAATTCTCAGATGTGAAACTACATAGACATTCTGCTTAATAATGTGATACAACAATTATGTTCATGGCATCTAGATCTTATTGAACTGTATTGTGGTGTGTGAATTGAATTGTAGTTAACATATTTTCAATTATATTGCTGCTAAATATTTCCAAAAACAGAATATTAATTTTTGACTATAGCTTGAGATTCAAATACATTCCCTAGTTAGCAGCCATGGACATAAGTTGGGTCAACTTGTGGGTCCAGTTTTTGACGTAATACAACATAAAGTGACCTGGGAACTATGTGAAAAATGGTGTGAAATTTACCAAAGTGCATCCTGAATTCTGTGGTTATTAAACAAATTCCATGGCCATATATGTAAATTGTATCATTGAAAACAACCTCAAAAGGAGGCACTCCAATATGGCAGAGGCAATCCAATATATATGCTCTAAGCATTGTTTTCATTAATTTTCCTTAGAGGAGCTCCAGACTACCCCAAAAATATTATATCAGCAGCTAGAAATACTGTAGCTGCTGACTTTTAATATAAAGACACTTACCTGTCCAGGGGCCCAGCACCGTCCTCATCCAGACTAGTAGTTCCTGGTGCCAGTGTAGCAAGTAAGGGAAACCAGGAGTGAAGTCTTGCGGCTTCACAGTTGGTTTCCTGCTGCACATGCGCGAGTCAATAAGCAAGTCAGACATCAAGTCTGAATAAACTTGACCTGCAAAAAAGAATCAAAGAAGGAAAGAGTAAGGGAGGATATCCACAGATAGAATGGAATGCCCAAAACCAGCACCCCAAAGCTGGACTACTATAATGAGATATAGCTACCCATGAACAGTGACAAATGGTCATTGTCAGGGAAATCGTATGCACAGTCATACATAAATATGTGTTCATGCTCATAATAATTCTCGAGTGACAACTAGATGTGCCCTAACTCGCACACGTATCCACATGTGCGCATACGCATTAGCATGAGCAAGTGTGAATACTTGGTGCTCACTTGCCTATTTAAAGAGGATCCAGAGACCAGAAGATTGCTGATTGGTCATCAGCTTCTACTGTTTGTGACCTGATCCTGTACTACCCAGCTTGTCTTGACCCTGCTTTTTCCTTATACCTTGTTACTGACTCTGGCTTGTAGCCTAACTCTGCCTTCTGCCTGCTGTTTTTGTACCTTCCCTGCTTCACCAATACTGACCCTGGCCTTGCTCTGACTCTGTTTTGGTTCCTGATTCTGCATCTCTGTTGTCCAGCTGATACTGCCTCCTGCCTGCCTAACCACCTGAGATCCTGCATCTGCCTGCTTGATGCCCACAGTTCTGCATCTGCTGCTGTGTCTTCACATTGGCCATCTCATCTGTTCTCTTACTGTTAAGCACAGCTGCAAGGTTCTTCTGGCCAGTATCTCCTAGAAGGCACCTGTGCCACTCCGTGCCCTGTTATATCCTGTCATCACCTTCAGGAGAAACAGAACAGGAGATGTAAGGGAAAGCCCTTTCATCAGCTTGGCCTCGGCCAGGTATGTGACAGTACCACTCAGTCATGACTGGAGCCGAAGGAGGCAATTCGACATTCTGTGCCAACATTTTCTTGCTTTAACACAAGTTGATGAACATTGCCAGTTGGAGAATTGCATTCAGTCTCTCATTTCTTGTTCAAACATTTTATTGGGTTATAAGGGTATAGGACATACAGCAAAATGCAGAAATCGTTTACAATAACAATAGCGGATGAAAATGAGGCCTAAGGCCCTATAGTAATAGTACGGTTATTGAAAACTTAGACAAAAACCATAATGGAGGGGGGAGAAGAAGGGGGGAGGGGGGGAGGAAAACAGGCAAAGTGTGTGACTTCCAGGACAGAGAGGGGGACATGGGACCGGACCAAGGCTCCGGATTACCTTCTGATAAAGGATGGTATTAGGGAAGAAGCAATGATTCATCAAAACCCCCAGGGAGAAAGTAATCGACCCAAGGAGACCAGACTGACAAAAATTTGGGGACAGTGTCTGTGATAGCGGCTTCCACTTTGGCATGTATCATAGCCTGTTTCACCTTATTCCGAACTGCCAATATGCATAGAGATGGAGTTTTCCAAGATTTAGCTATAATTTGTTTGGTGGCGGTTGTAATCTGCAAGAGAAGCCTAAACTGGAGCTTAGAAATTGAGGGAGGTTGTAAATTGAGTAGGGCGATGTCCGGAGTAGGTGATAATGGCTTTTGAAAAAGGATAGATAGCATGTGGAAGATACCATCCCAGAAGGTATGGACTCCTGGGCAGGACCACCAAGTGTGGAAATTTGGTCCCGTCATTGCACAGCCTCGAAAGCAGTCTGGGGAGTATCCCGGAGTATATTTAGCGATCCTTGCTGGGACTAAGTACCACCGGGACAGGACCTTGTAATTAGTCTCAACCGCTACTACTTTCTGAGAAGAGGATTTAGTTATCTGCCAAATGCGATCCTATTCTTCTGAGCTCAACTTAGAGCCTAGGTCCCTCTCCCACTTGGTGACATATGAGGGGCCAGGGGAAGACTCGGGTCGAAAGTAGGGCGTAAAGAATAGAGATGAGGCTCCGTCTGTGCGGATCGTTTTGCAAGCACTTTCAAAGGAGGTCGTGAACCTAGCGGAGCATGAGGTGGTGGAAGGGGGGGGGGTAAAAGTGCTTTAGCTGAAGTAACGAAAGATTTCTGATGCGGGTAGGGAGTGAGATTCTCGAAGAGATGGATAGGATTTGATACCGGTGTTGGTCAAGAAATGATGGGCTCTAAGGAGATTAGCTGAGGAACAAAGTGCGAAGGATCGCGGGGAAGACCAGGCAGGAGGGAAGGTCGGGTTGCGAAGATGGGAGAGAAGAGGGTTGTGTGGCGATTGAAGGGGTACCGGGATTTGAGTCTATCCCAAAGGGCAACAAAATGGGAGGTGACTGGGTTTTGGATCACGCGACGACCGGAAGGCCGAAGCCAAAGTTCCGAGCATACGTAAATAATTAGCAGAGTATAGATCAGGTATGGAGGCCGTCAGCTTAATGCCTAGGTATGGGATAATGTGGTGGGACCATGAAAAGGGAAGAACTTGTTGTAGATGCAGGGTCTCTTGAGGGGATAGGGAGATATTCAGAACCGTAGATTTTTGGGGGTGGACTTGAAGACCCGAGATAATGCCGAAATCATGTAGGAGCCAAAGTAGGGGCGGGGCGGAGGTAAGTGGCGAAGTCATAAAAAGAAGTACGTCGTCTGCAAAAAGGCAAAGTTTGTGATGAGACCTGCCAATCTCTAGGCCTTGTATAGCCGGGTCGGCTCTAATCAAAAGGGCTAGGGGTTCGATTACTAGGGCGTAAAGGATTGGAGAATGCGGGCATCCCTGGCGAGTACCCCGAGCTATCGGGAAGGGGGACGATTTTTGTCCCAAGTAGTGAACCTGAGCTGAGAGATTACAGTAGAAGGAAGAGATCAATGTCAGGAAGTGGGGACCAAAGCCCCAACCGCATACAATAAAATTAGGAAAGGACCAAGAGACAGTGTCAAAGGCTTTTCTAATGTCTACAGACAGGAAGCAAGTGCGAATATTACGGGCGTGAACGAGGTGAGAAAGAAGGGCCGCGCGACATATATTCTCACTGACTTGCCGAGAGGGGATAAAGCCCGCCTGATCGTTATGTATTCGAGAGCCTATAATCGGGTTCAAGTGAGTAGAAAGGGTTTTGGCGAGGAGCTTGATGTCAATTTTAAGTAGGAAGATCGGTTTATAGTTGGACCAGGTTGAATCATCTGAGTGTGGTTTCGGTATCAGTTATATTGGCCGAAACTGTTTCTGGTTTAAAGGATTGGCCCAATAGGATGGCGTTGAAAGCGTTGGTAAGGACGGGGGAGATTAGGTGAGCGTATTTCTTATAATAGGAGGCAGAGAAGCTATCTGGGCCAGGGCGCCTTCAGGTCTTTAAGTCTTTGATAGTGGACAAGGTTTCGGCTAGTGTGATCTGCTTCACTAGAGCTTCTAAATGCTGAGCGGATAAAGTTGGGAAAGAGAGGTGGGCGAGGAGATTCTCTGCACAGGATTGGTCGAAGGGCTCTGTCTGGGAATATAATAAAGCTAAGTGTTTGCGGAAGATGCAAAGTATTCGCGCAGGGTTTCTGGTGTAGTCGCCATGAGAAAGTTTTAGGCGAATGGGTTTGGCGATGTGATCTAATCTACGAAGCAAGAGAGCTAGGAAGGTATCAGGTTTATTCACTTTAGTGTAATATTTGTGGCGAGATCTGCGAAGGGGAAGCTCAGCTTGGTCCGCCCGAAAGAGGTCAAGTTCCAAACGGGATTGCTCTAATGTTTTGCGGTGGGGAGGGGAAGGGTTGGTCTGAAACAGTAGATGGGACTGATTGTAAGCCGCCTCAAGGCGGAGGCGAGTTTACTGCTTTTCTTTGTTGAGGAAGGATGACTTACTGATACAGATCCCTCTAAGGACAGGCTTATGTGCTTCCCACAGCAAGAGAGGGAGATATCTGGGCTGGAGTCCAACTCCAGGTAGTCTTTAAGAGCGCTCTAAAGGTCGAAGCTGTGTGTTGTGTGAGATAGTTCCTGGGTAATCAATGAAAATTTGCTATCAGAGGCTGGGGGGGACAGGGAGGAGAGAGAAGTAAGGACTGCGCAGTGGTCTGACCATGGAATAGGAAGAATGTCTGAGGCGATAAGTCTGGAGGAAGTGCCTATGGTCGTGAGACTATGGAGAATGATTTGTAGGGGTGGGAGTAGTAGGTATATGTGCATTTTTACTGGGTGGAGTTCTCTCCAGGAGTCTACTAAGGAGTGGCAATTGAGAAGTTGTTGGAAAGAGTGTGAAGTGGCTGGGGGGAGGGGCGATTGGGGAGATTTGTCAAGAAAGGGATATATAGTGAGGTTGGAGTCTCTGCAAATTAGCAAGGTGCCGTTTTTGTGGTGGTCAATAGTAGTCAGCAAGGGGGATAGGAACGGAAGGGGACCTTGGTTAGGAGCATAGTACGAGACGATTGTAAAATCTAGGAGAAGTCCCAACAGGATGAGGTAGCTTCCTTCCGGGTCTCCAGGCTGGGCATGGAGCACAAAGGGGACTGTGCGATGAAAAGCGATGAGAACTCCTCTACACTTGGTTTTCGCAGAGGCGGTAAAAATTTGCAGGTAGAGGGGACTGAAAAATTTGGGTGTGGAAGTGAGAGCAAAATGCGTTTCTTGTAGACAATGATATGCGCCTTTTGAGACTCAAAAAAGCGAAAGGCCTTGTTACGTTTTTGGGGGACATTGAGGCCCTGAACGTTCAGGGTGAGAATGTTCAGGGGTCCCATGGTGGAAGCAAAGAAGCTGCTAAGATTAGATAGGTTCTGGAGTTGAGCACTAAAGGGACGGTCCCCATGGGAAGGGGCGGGGAAAAAAAAAAGTAGGGGAAGGAGGGCAGTCACACATAGAAAAGAGAGTAAAGGGGAAACAAGAGGTTGTTGGTGGAGGGGAAGAAGAGCAACCAATAACGGAAGCCTGGCCCCCAGGCTAAAGCAAAACATTCAGTCCGGGCGGTCAGGAACAGTAAAAAAAATACCACATGGGCTGATTGGGAGTGCGCAGTGGCAAACATAGGGGAGAAGCAGCACAGGTAAAAAAAAAAATCAAACTAGCAGACACCAGTAGGAGTAACCGGTGCCCGGAGCTCCCTGAATAGCAGAGTCTGGGAACCCGGCCACACTTAAGGAAAATACACCAAATAGTAAAAAAGTGGTGCAAGGATGAGACTATATATCAGGTGTGGCCAGGATCGAGACTGCCTAACAGCTAAAAGGGGACCAACAAACTAAGCCAACAATGTCAAGTGACCTGAGAAAGGAAGCAACAACGTTATTAGGTGAAATACAACACAGTAGGGATAACAGTTAATTAAGGAATATGACCCTAGCAACAACAGGTGCAAAATTGAAAGGCACAAAGTCAGGGGAGGGCCCCAACAGGGGTAGGTGAGCCGGACCGGGAGACCAACAGATGTAGTCGCGGGTCTGGTAGGAGAAGCGGACCGTAAATGGAAAGTTCCAGCGATATGTAATTCCATGTTGTTGGAGGAGCTGTAAGTGGTGTTTCATGGCCCTGTGTTTGGCAATGGTGGCGGTGCACAGGTCTTGGAATAATTGGTAAGTGTGGCCCTGGAAGGTTAGGGTGCCTGCTTTACGGACCGCCTGGAGGAATTGTTCCTTGGTGTGGAAGTAGTGTAATTTAGCGATGATATCGCGGGGTGGACTGTTCGGTCTGCGTGGAGCTAAGGCACCCTATCCAACTCAAGACGTTCAATCGGGATAGTGGGAGACAGTTCTTGGAGTAGGGTAGTGGTCAAGGAGAGGACATCTGTAATGGTTTCAGGAAGTCCGCGAATACGAATATTTGAGCAGTGGGCCCTATTTTCAAAATCCTCTAGGTGGGAATGGAGCGTTTGTCCAGATTGTCAACCCTATGCTCTAGCTCAAAAGTGCGGACCCCAAGGTCACGGATTTCTTTAGATAATTTGCCCATGATGTGGTCGAAGGTCTGCTTTAGGGCTCTGTGCAGCATTTTCTCGAATTGTTTGAGAATGTCATCTTGTGCAGGGTCAGTGGTAGGTGGTGAGCTTGGTGTTCCCATGTCAGTGTCATTATCTGACTCACCATCAGAGATGCTGCAATCAGGATCTATCTGCAGGGCTGCAAAGGAGAGGGAGCGTGCCTGTGTTGTGGAGCCGGCGGCCATTTTGGATGAGGCCCGTGCCATGGCTTCCTTGATGGGTGTCACCTGCAGCTGGTGTTTTGTGGCTCCCCGGACCATCGTGCCCGGTTCCAGGGGTGCCGCTTATGGAGCGGAGGGGTTTGTGGAGCGGGGGCGGCGTCAGTGAGGCTGCTTCTCCCTCTATGCAGCGGAGCCTCAGGCGGGCATGCACAGACCGGAGCTTACGCGCATGCGCACTCCTTAGTCTCTCATTTCAAGTTTGGTGACTCAGCTATGGGAAATTTCCTTTCTTCTGAGCTTGATCCAGCTGCACATGCTTCTCCAGTGGCTACAGTAATTTTACCACCTCCAGAACCCCAAGTTTCCACACCAGAACGCTTATCGCATCACATGCATATTGTATCCTCGGAGTCCATATCTGGGAGGATTTATTTCGGGTAACCAGCAGGAAGCTGGTCAGTTTCTCTTTGATAAAGAATCTACCAACCCGCTGACAAACATCCTCAAAAGAAACAAATCGTTTCCACCAGGCTTTGGCGATAGTCTGTTTTGCTGCTAACAAAATGTAGGTCGCCAATATGATTTTGGATTTAGTCAAATCCGGGGGTTTAGGGTGTAATAAGACATCCCAAGGATCTCTGGGGACAGGACAGTCAAATAAGGTGTATGTATGAGCTTCAAGACCTTGGTCTAAAACTGTGGGAGCATGGGGCATGTCACCCACGTATGTAAAATGTTGCCCAGCGTTGGGCAGCCACGAAAACACAGACAAGAATGGGAAGGCTGAAGATGGCTACACGTGATGGGACCAAGTACCATCTGCTAACTGTTTTGAACACAGACTTGATATTATTCACATTACTAGAGCAGGAGGCTATTGTGGCTCAGATTTGCAACCAATCTGTTCTATCTCTGGTGCACTGGAGATACGTCTCCAACTTGGAAACCTGGTGTAGTTTTTCACACTCATCCATTCCAGTGTGGTTCCTGTTCCACAGGTCCAACTCCCAGTTGTAACATGTCCTGAGGGATTTTCATGCCAACAAAAGTATGCTGTCAGCCTATACTCTTCGGGTTTGCCTACTGCTATTTCTAGACTATACCTTATAGTGTAGCTTGATGACCCATGTTGGGGCAGCTGCCGTCTTTACACATGTGCAGAAATAGGCCTATCTGATGAATCATGCGTCAGGAAAGCGAGGACTGAGCATATATTTGTACGAGTCTCCTTTGGCTGTAGACACACTTGCGATTTATATATCTAGATTGCATAGGTGTGCACACAGGGTGTACTACACCATAATCACTCCGTTCACTTAGCATTATTGCTCTGTGTGCTGGTGGGGAGATGGGGAAGATCTCCCACTGAGCAGCTCTGCTTATAGAATTGTGGAAGAACTTCTCTCTCACTCTGAATTTGCAGACAGGGCGATAATGTGCTGGCGGGTAGAGTGCCGTAAGGAAGATTTTGTGTGTGTGTGTGTGTGTGTGTGTGTGTGTGTGTGTGTGTGTGTGTGTGTGTGTGTGTGTGTGTGCGTATTTATATTATACATGCATGTGCGTTTGAACTTTGGTGTGCAAATAATGCTATAGGCTGGGCAGACCTATGCTGGATTGGCAGGTGAGAGGAACTGAGTGGCTTTGTGTGTGCAGCAGTAGAAACTTCTGACATTTTTATATCTGTTGTAACGGATGCTGTTCTGAGTACCATCCAATATGAGTCCAATTTGCTTTTTTTTATTTTTTTACCTTCCTAGCGGTAATCCCCAGTGTGACTCGGGGTTAATTTACAGTACCAACAGCGGTAACCCCAAGCCACACTTGGGATTACACTGTAGTCCTTGTCCTGTGATCCCCCAATTGTTACCTTGTCCTTTGGCCAATGCTGGCATCCGTCTTCCGGGTTCCCTTCCCTGCGAGCGTCGCTATGCTATTGGGGGGGGGGGGCGGGCGTAACCAGCAGGGGTTTAAAAAAAGTAAAAAGGCATACACACAATACATTGTAATCTGTTAGGATTACATTACTATATCAAACCATTTCAGGTCTGCTTTGTCCAGTGCCCTGCCTGCACTTTTACCGTTTTTTCTGCCTGGAAACTTGAGAACGTCCATGGCATCCAAAAAGCGTCCCTTTAGATCAAAAGCGGTTTTAGACCAGCTAGAAAACAGTGATAGTGAATTAGATTCACTTGCAGAATTGAGCGATAGTGATTCGTGGGGAAATTCGTCATCAGACACTGAAATTGATGACAGCAACAATTCAGGTATTATCATACCTGGGATGTTTACTAGACTCTTATTTGGACAGATTTAAGTGAGTTAATCCTAATAATTACAGGTCTACAATATAAAACAACAAATCTCCGTGCAGATCAATGTACCATTTTGCCATTCAAAAATATTGACATAATTAGACTGCCAGGGAGGTTAATAATTCAGTTGTTTTAATAGTATCATACTATGTACAGTTTTTTATTTCTTTTATATTGCTTGAGTGGAGGAGAAGATCAGAGGAAATTTGAACCCCGTGAGCGGGGTGAAAAACTTAGACATGAAAAACTTAGAAAGGTCATTTAACTCTGGTGTATCTGTGAGCACAAGTATGGGGCACAACCACTGCTTTTTGGAGTGGTTTTACACACTGCAAAAGCTTTCTTATAAACTCCAAGCGGACTTTCAGGGTTTTGCACTGAGGAGAGGCTTCCGTCTAGCCACTCTGCCATAAAGCCTAGATCAGTGGAGGGCTGCAGTAATGGTTGTCCTTTTGGAACTTTGTCCCGTCTCCACACAGGATCTCTGGAGCTCAGTCAGAGTGACCATTGGGTTCTTGGTCACCTATCTTACTAAGGCCCTTGTCCCCCTATTGCTCAATTTGGCCTGGCAGCCAGCCCTTGGATAAGTCTTGGTTTGTGCCAAGCTTCTTCCATTTGAGAATTTTGGAGGTCACTGTGCTCTTCGAAACCTTCAGTGCAGCAGAAAAAAATTTTGTAGCCTTCCCCAGATCTGTGCCTTGCAATAATCCTGTCTCTGAGTTCTGCAGGCAGTTCCTTTGACCTCATGGCTTTTGTTATGATACATTATGCATTGTCAGCTGTGAGGCCTTTTATAGAGAGGTGTGTGTGTACCTTTCCATGTCCAATCAATTTAATTTACTGCAGGTGGACTCCAATCAAGGTGTAGAAACATCTCAGCACTGATAAAGAGAAATCGGAGCAAAACAAGCTAAAATGTCAAGTGTTGTTGCAAAGGGTCTGAATACTTATGCCAATGTGATATTTCAGTTTTTCCTTTTTAATAAATTTGTAAACATTTCTAAAATTTAGTTTTCACATTGTCATTATGGGTATTGAGTGTAGATTAATGACAAAAAAATGGATTTAAACAGCTGTAGTAACAGGCTGCAACGTAACAAAATTTATTGTATTAATATTGGAATTAGGGTTGCCACTTCATCCCTTTATCCCAAACACATATTAATTGCACAGGTTCTGGGGCTAATTTAATGCAGATAAGGCTGTAAGTGATATCAAAGTTTTAGAGGCCCTAAAAGGCTAGGATAGTACAAACCCCAAGGAATTTGATAAGAGGCATGGTGAGTATTTTGCAGATATAACTTTTGTCACAGGGTTTTAAAAACGAATAAAATAAAAAATAAATTTTCGTTTTCTAAAAAACTTGTGGGAACAAATGAGATCTGGAAAATACTCACCGTGCCTCTTAGCAAATACCTTTGAGTGTCTGCTTTCCAGAAAGGTGTCATTTGGGGTGGGTGCTTCTATTATCCTGGCATTTCCGGGCCAACGTTAGAAGCTTATGCAAGACATCACCCACTTTTCTAACCACTTGAAGACCAAGCCTTTTCTTGAACTTTTTTCTTATTTGAAAAACGTTTTTTTGCTAGAAGATTACTTTGAACCCCCAAACATTATATATTGTTTTAAAGCAGAGGCCCTAGAGAATGAATCGGTGGGTGTTGACATTTTTATTTCACACAATATTTGCGCAGTGATTTTTCAAACGCTTTTTTTTTTAATAATTAGACTTTTTAGAATTTTAATCCACAAAAACACAATATATTGCACAATTGTTTGATAAAAGATGATGCTATGCCAAGTAAATGGATACCAAGCATGACATGCTTTAAAATTGTGCACGCCCATCTAACGGTGACAAATTAGGTAAATTTGTAATATCCATAGAAGATGCTTTAAAAACCTTTACAGGTCACCACTTTAGATTTACACAGGAGTTCTAGTGCTAGAATTACTGCCCTTGATCTGACATTCTTAGTGAAACCTCATATGTATAGTGCAATCTCTGTGTATATACCACCATGGGACCGCCACTTGCATTTGCCTTTGTGCGTGAGGATGGGGGTGGAGCCAATTTTTTTTAACTTATTTATTTTGCTTTTTTAAAATTATTTTTACACTGTCCATTACGTTATTTTTTAGATCACTTTTATTGTTATTACAGGGAATGTAAATATCCACTGTGATAGCAATAGGCAGTGACAACTACTTTTTTTCTGAGAAATCTGGGGTTTGTTAGACTGTAAATATCTTCTGTGCTCTTAAAGCATCTGATCACACCAAGATCAGTATGATCAGATGCTTTCCCAATTTTTAAATAGGCGCTGTTTATATCTGATGAAATGGAAAAGATTAAATGCTCGTAGGTTCCGGTCTCTAAGACCATAGAGATGATTGGAGGCATTCCAGTCTCTAAACAGCTCTTTTGTCAGCGAGCAGAATTGTCGGCTGCATTTTTGAGTTCCCTGGTGGGACGGGAGAGCCCTAGAAAACTTAGGAAGACGGCGGGAGGGGTGGGGGAGTCCTTTCCCACTGCTTGTAAAAGCGATCTAGTGGCTAATTATCAATTTAAAGTGTTTTTTTCATGACAGTTGACAGCCAGCTGAAAAAAAACAATACCAGGATGATACGTGTAGTAGGCATCATCCCGGTATAAACACTCAAAGTCCAACAACGTACCAGTACATTGCTGGTCCATGTTGGGCATATATGAAACAGCAGAGAACATGGGCATATGATGAATCAGCTCTGTGGACCAATATGACCACAATTCATTCTTTTTTTGTAATGTCCATGTTGAGGGTTAGGCCAAAAAAGTTGTAAAATCAGAAACTGTGATAGATTTCCATGCGAATTGTCTGGCAAGAGCTGAATTTGGGTGTGCGGGGATGTATTGTTGTGCGTATACATTGCTCTGGCCCACAATCAATTGATATAAATCTTCTATGAAAAACAGCAGAGGGGCTAAATGCTACTGCTGACAGCGAATGGGACTGATCATGCTAACGCTGCGTTTTTGGGGACACTATACTAAGGAGGCGCTAGTATAGTTCTGTTCGTGATCAGTATATTGATCTGTACAGACACTATACTAGTAATGGCAGTGATGAGTGACCTATAGCGTGAGTGTGATAGTGTGCAGGCAATCTAACGCTAGCTGAGTTTGGCTGGGAGGGGCACTAACTGACCCTGTCACTATCTGATGTCACTAGTGGCAGTAATACAGTGATCAGTGAAAAATTCTATATACTGTACTAATGGCACTGGCTGAGTGAGTGATCAAAGGGTTAATAGAGGTGATGAAAGAGTTAAATGTGCTAATCTAACGTGTGTGTAAAATGTAGTGCTTTTACTGAGTGCCGTGTTTGTTCTTTCCCTGGATGGCATAGGGGCAGCAGCGGGCGCATGCGCACTTGGAAATAGAAAGTGATGTAAGATTACGCCAGAGCCACCACTCATTCACACATTCTTGGCTGTCGGGCGGCAAGTAGCTTAAAAAAAAAAAAATTCCCTCAGTAATATTTTTAAACATTTTTATTTTTTTAAACTATTTTTTTTTTACTATTAAAAAAAAATACTTTCATTGAAGTAGTGCAATGTCAGCATGGTAACATTGTACTACTCTGGGGGGGTGATCAGAGTTTTTTGGAGGTGTTTTCTTGCTTTGAACTGTCATGAATGTGTTAAGTTCATGACAGTTCAATATGAGTGATCTGTGATTGGCTCCAGCTGGTCACATGGTACACAGTGCTGTGATTGGCCTCATGTGCCATGTGAGAGTTGTGGACTAATTACAGCTCTCCAGGAACAGAAGTAAAGCTTTTATGAATCAGATTGATAGCGTTCATATGATCACCAGGTCCCAATTACCAGATTCTCATTCGGGGGGGTAGGATTGCGCGCCTGCTCGGGCTCGCAGCACCTCCTGTGTTGGTAAACGTTCTGTAGCTGCCGCCCGTCCACAGTACATTGTGGGCGGGCAGCAGCCCGAAAGTGGTTAAAGGCAGAGTGGACACCCCAAATATTTTTTTTTCAGTTTATGCACTTTGTAGGTTGTTAATCAATGGATAAAATTTAGTCCACAGTTTTTGAAAGCATCTTCACTTTGCATAATTTTTTTGCAAGTGCCTTAATCTTTTGCACAATACTGTGCGCAAGTGGAAGATAAGGCCTCATTGCAAATGAGTGGTAACTAAGAAGGAAATAAAGCAGGATATACACTGATTGAAATTCAGCTGGTCCAGCAGAGACTGGCCAAATTTCACTCTGTGTGTGAGCTTCCCCACTTGATCTTTGTCAAAGGGACATGCTGGAACAATTTCCATCAAGCAACAACTTCAAACACTGATCAATGTTTTCTGACCATGATAATACAATGTCCCAGCTGGGGGATTCCTCCATCCACCTTGTTTATGTGATTGGTGGAATCTGTTAGGGCTGAATGGGGAATGGGGAAAAAGGGCCAGCTTAAAAGATAAGTTCACCTATTCGGGCAGAATTTCACTTTTCATAATAAATAGAAGCATTTTCCAATGCCATTTCTGGCTCAGCCATCCCAATCAGTCACTTATCTTATCCACAAAAGGTTTAATTTTTTTGTCAGTTTATTTGAATTTTTGAACTGATTTTCGGATTCCATTTCCTGTAGAGCATTTCTCAGCTTTCACTTCCTGTAGGCCACCTCCCAAAAGTCTTCACTCCCTTGTTGAATCACAGAAGGGGGTGTGATACGGTGTATTCACCCCTCTGGACCACACCTCCCTCATTACAAAACTACCCTTCTCCAACTTCCAATACAATCTGATTGTACAATCTCCTTTAAATCTCCCATCAACTATGTAGTACAAGGGCCTGTCTGATTTGATACAAATAGAATGGATTGTTCAGGTGTGTCCTCCTGTTCCATAGTTCTAGTAAATCTAAAGGAAATTATACAGAGATTGTGCAATTAGATTTCATAGAGTGAATGGCCATTTTTATTCAGGTACATAGGAGGGAGTGGACAGAGACACTCTGTTGTCAGGCCCCAGAAAAGCTCCAGAAAGAAAGAAGCGGAGCACGATACGTTACCGCAGCTTTGGGTACGTTTGCTACACTTGGGGTGCCTTTGACATGTAATCACAACAGCAAACACGATACACATTTGCAGCTTGTTTCTGAAACTCATTGGCAAAACATGCATTTTCTGTCTGGTTTGCCATTCATTCAGAAACACACAAATGTGAATGGAGCCTCATTGTTTTTGTATAAACAAACCAATTTCACTTTCAGGCCCCATTCACACCTAGAGTGGTGGGAGTGCATGTTTTATGGCTTGTTTTTCCAGTGACACGCATAGGGCAGCCTGTTTAATTCAATATGCTGCACTACACGTGGCAAAGTGGCTTGTGGGACATTTTGGCCTGGTGTGAGTTGCACGTTTTTTTACAGCACACTTTGCTGCATCTGTCAACCCTTTTTTCATGTGGCAAAATGTGTGCTTGTTTCTGTGTTTGGTGTGCCATTAACAATGACACTGAAAACGCAACTAGTTAATTTTAGGTGTATGCTGTGAATGTGGCCATGCACTATACAGTCTGATTGTACAATCTGCTTTAGATTTACCAAAACTATGTAATAGAACAGGGGTCCTCAAACTTTTTAAACAGGGGGCCAGTTCACTGTCCCTCAGAGCGATGGAGAGCCGGACTATAGTTTAAAAAAAAAAAAAAACTTTGAACAAACGCGGACACAGTACAGGAGATGACCAGAGACTGCGGACATACAACGGCGGCGGGAATACTGGGCCAGCCGCTCTATAAACGCGCAGACATTTCCCCCCAAGTGTGTCTTATGGAGCGGAATAGTGCCCCATCATTGGTATCAGGGGGAGGAATAGTGCCCCATCATTGGTATCAGGCACTATTCAGGGGGAGGAATAGTGCCCCATCATTGGTATCGGGGAGGAATAGTGCCCCATCATTGGTATCAGGGGGAGGAATAGTGCCCCATCACTGGTATCAGGGGGAGGAATAGTGCCCCATCACTGGTATCAGGGGGAGGAATAGTGCCCCATCATTGGTATCGGGGAGGAATAGTGCCCCATCATTGGTGTCAGGGGGACGAATAGTGCCCTGTCATTGGTGTCAGGGGGAGGAATCGTGCCCCATCATTGGTGTCAGTGGGAGGAATAGTGCCCCATCGGTGTCAGTGGGGGAAGGGGATAGTGTCCCAACATTGGTGTCAGTGGGAGGAATAGTGTCCCATCATTGGTGTCAGTGGGAAGAATAGTGCCCCATCATTGGTGTCAGTGGGAAGAATAGTGCCCCATCTTTGGTGTCAGTGGGAGGAATAGTACGTCTTTGGTGTCAGTGGGAGGAATAGTGTCCCATCATTGGTGTCAGTGGGAAGAATAGTGCCCCATCTTTGGTGTCAGTGGGAGGAATAGTACGTCATTGTCAGGGATCCCAGGCTTCGCCGCGGCGTGCGAATCTGCGCATGCGCGGAACGCATTAGGACCTGGGCGTCCGCGGCGGCAATTGCGGCCGCACATGCGCACTCGCGCAGGCGGGCGCGCGTCTGGCACCAATGACGGTGCAGAGCGCGCTATTTAAACTGGCCAGGCAATGTCCTCATTGCCGCAAGGTCTTGTTCCTGTAAGTGCGTTCCTTGTTGCCGACCCTGCCTGTTCTGATCTATACTGACCTTCTCCTGCGCTAAACCCCGGCTCGTCCCTGACCATTCCTCTGCATCTCGTTACTATTATTTGGACCCTCCGTTACTGAACCCGGCGTGTGACCTGACTACTGCTGCTTGGTACCGCACCTGTCCCCACTGTTACCGACCTGGCTAGTCTGACCACACTCACTCCAAGGTACTCGAAGTGCCCAAAACGCGTGCGGAAGGCGGTCTTCCACTCGTCTCCCTCCCTTATGCGAACCAAGTTATACACGCCCCTTAAATCTAGCTTGGTGAATACGACTGCTGTCTTTAGTCTTTGGAGTAGTTCTGGAACCAAGGGAAGGGGGTAACAATTTTTTATGGTAATCTTATTTAGGTCCCGATAGTCGATACAGGGCCTGAGAGACTTATCCTTTTTTTCCACGAAAAAGATTCCTGCTCCGGCCGGTGATGTGGAGGGGCGGATAAACCCCTTCTGGAGGCTATCGTCTAGGTATTCCCTGATAGGGGAAATATTTGTCCGAAAGGAATCTCAGATCCCGGTAGGAGGTCCATGGGGCAGTCATAGGTTCGGTGAGGAGGGAGAGTGTCAGCCCCCCGTTTACGTAATACATCCAAGTAGTCATGGTAGGCCGGGGGGATGACCTGGATGAGCTTGGTGTCCCCGTCAATACACAGGAGAGATTGGGGAGCCAGGGTGGTCGGGGCGTGACAATGATCCTGGCAGTAGGATGATGGGAACTGGCTAGATCCGGTTTCCCAATCAATCTGGGGATTGTGTGCCCATAACCAAGGGAGTCCCAGGATTACTGGGAACAGGGGGGATGCAATGGCATCCAAATGGAGGAACTCCTGATGATGGTTAGTGTCAGGGATCCCGGTCTTCGCCGCGGCGCGCAATTCTGTGCATGCGCAGATCGCCCAGGTACATCAGCGGGCGATTAGAAGGACCTGGGCGTCTGCGGCGACAATTGCGGCCGCGCATGTGTACTCGCGCACACGGGCGTGCGCCTGGCCCCAATGATGGTGCAGGGTGCGCTATTTAAACCGGCCAGGCAATGTCCTCATTTCCCCAAGGTCTTGTTCCTGTGTTCCTGTCAAGTACGTTTCCTTGTTGCCAAACTCTGCCTGTCCTGATTTATGCTGACCCTCTCCTGCTCTGACCCCCGGCTCGTCCCTGACCATTCCTCTGCCTGTAGTTACTGCTGTTTTGGACCCTCTGTTACTGAACCCGGTGTGTGACCTGACTACTCTTTGCCTGCTGCTTGGTACCGCACCTGTCCCCACTGTTACTGACCCGGCTAGTCTGACCACACTCACTCCTAGCAGTCATCCATCCATCCCGCTCGGACCTGGACCCATCAGCCCCTTCACAGCAGGCTCATCCCGGGCACATACCCTCAGCGGGACCCCTCTACCATAGCCGGGTGCGCCCAGGGGCGCGACCTAGTTCCAGTCTTGCACCAAGTCCATCCCCACCATCAGGGGCTCTGGTGAAAAGGCAGACTGGGACTTAGACTCTGTGTCCTAGGGAATCCCGTGCTGTGGACCACTAGAGATCCCGTTGGGCGGAGCCTGACAGTACCTTGCGGCCTTTGAGACAGCATGAGTTTTTATTAAGGAAGTGGTAAGACTCCACGGGATTCCCAGGGATATTGTATCTGACAGGGGGGTTCAGTTTACATCTAGGTTCTAGAAGGCTCTATGTGAAACCCTTGGAATTAAGCTATCATTCTCCTCAGCTTACCACCCACAGACCAATGGCCAGACCGAGCGAACAAATCAGACCCTAGAGCAGTATCTCAGGTGCTATACCACCTTCCTCCACGATGACTGGTTAACTCTCCTGCCACTTGCGGAGTTCGCCTATAACAATGCGAGTCACTCTGCTACAAAACAATCCCCGTTTTTTGCAAATTATGGGTTCCACCCTGTATTCCTGCCAGATCTGATCCCGGAGGTCGCAGTCCCGGCCACGCAGGATATGTTAAATTTTTTGTCTTCCAATAGCAAGGTACTACAGGAAGCAATGGCAAAGGCCCAGGGTGACAATAAGAGGGCATTTGATAGGAAGAGAAGAGGGAAATTAAGCTTGCATCCGGAGGACCAGGTCTGGTTGTCCACTGCAAATCTAAAAATGGCCTGTCCATCGAGGAAATTGGCACACAAATTTCTGGGTCCTTTCCGGGTAAAACGTAAGATCAACGAGGTGGCATACGAGCTCACACTTCCCGAGTCTCTGAAAATTCATCCGGTCTTCCACGTGTCTCTATTAAAACCAGCAAATCCAGACCCCTTCCCGGATCGGAGGTCTAAACCACCGGAGGCAGTAAACGTGGACGGGGAGGAGGTATTTGAAGTTGAAGCTATCTTAGATTAGAGGAAAAGGAAAGGCCAAACTCAGTTTCTGGTTAAGTGGAAGGCATATGGGGCTAATGAGAATTCGTGGGAGCCGACCCAAAATGTGCACGACCCAAGACTTGTGCAGGAATTTTTTCGAAACTAGCCGTCAAGAAGGGGTCGGTTGGGCATCCGAAGGCTGCCCGTAGGGGGGGGGGCCATGTCAGGGATCCCGTGCTTTACCACGGCGCGCGAATCTGCGTGTGCGCGGATCGCCCAGGCACATCAATATGCGGGCATTTGGACCTGGGCGTCCGTGGCGGCATTTGCGGCCACGCGGGCGCGCGCCTGGCACCTATGACGGTGCAGGGCGCACTATTTAAACTTGCCAGGCAATGTCCTCATTGCCGCAAGGTCTTGTTCCTGTGTTCCTGTAAGTGCGTTCCTTGTTGCCGACCCTGCCTGTTCTGATCTATGCTGACCTTCTCCTGCTCTGACCCCTGACCATTCCTCTGCCTCTCGTTACTATTATTTGGACCCTCTGTTACTGAACTCAGTGTTTGACCTGACTACTCTTTGTCCGTTGCTTGGTACCGCACCTGTCCCCACTGTTACCGACCCGGCTAGTCTGACCGCGTTCACTCCTGGCAGTCATCCATCCATCCCGCTCGGACCTGGACCTGTCAGCCCCTTCACAGCAGGCTCATCCCGGGCACATACCCTCAGTGGGACCCCTCTACCATAGTTGGGTGACCTGGTTCCAGTCTTGCATCAAGTTCATCCCCACCATCAGGGGTTCTGGTGAAAAGGCAGACTGGGACTTAGACTCCGCGTCCTGGGGAATCCCGTTCTGTGGACCACTAGAGATCCCGTTGGGCGGAGCCTGACAGTCATTGTGTCAGTGGAGGGGAATAGTGCCCCGTCATTGGTGTCAGTGGGGGGGACAGTGTCCCAACATTGGTGTCATTGGGGGGGTGGAACAGTCTTCCATCATTGGTGTCAGTGGGGGGTGGAATAGAGCCCCATCGTTGGTGTCAGTGGGGGGTGGAATAGTGCCCCATCGTTGGCGTCAGTGGGGGGTGGAATAGAGCCCCATCGTTGGCGTCAGTAGGGGGTGGAATAGTGCCCCATCGTTGGCGCCAGTGGGGGGTGGAATAGTGCCCCATCGTTGGTGTCAGTGGAGGGGAGGATTAGTGCCCCATCGTTGGTGTCAGTGGAGGAATAATGCCCCATCATTAGTATCAGTGACACCAATGATGGGGCACTATTCCTCCCACTGACACCAATGACATGTAACTTGCTGACCTCTGCTCCAGCCTAGGTGCTACTGCAGCCAGCATACCTGGTTGCATCAGCACGGCACACTTACCTGTCAGCTGTCCTTCACTCCGGGCTCTCACTCGATGTTCACGGGGCTGCTTGGCTCCGCCTCCTCACAGGTGATTGGCCGCCTGTGTGCCTTTCCTGAGCTACAGTTCTGGCACCCAATCACCGGTGAGGAGGCGGAGCCGAGCGGCAGGAGTGAGGGAGTGGCCGGAGTGAATGAAGGATCTGCGCTTCCTGGACTGGATCATCGTGGGACTGGGACCGGAGCCAGATAAGGTACAGCAGCCCCCTGCCCGCCCCTGTACTTAGTGTCCCTTCTCCTGCATCTGACACTTCCTGGTGTGCAGGATGTCTGCACCTTCCAGCTGAGTTCTCTTAACATAACATATATATTTTTTTGCAACTGAGGTACATTAATGGTATATTGGTGCATAGGGGAGCTGAATTTTAGAAAGATAAAAAGGTGAACTTAGCCTTTAAGACTTCATTGCTTAATTCTAGTGAGCATGTGCTCTCTTTAACCACTATCCAAGTGTAAGTTGAAATTAGATCATATTATATACTGGAGCCAGTTGGGCTACATTAAAGTAGGTGGCAAAATTAGAAATAGGCAGTCCTTTTAAATGTTTGATAAGATATGGTGATTTTAGGTCAGTTACCAAAATGCATGAATACGTAGGCCACCCTTTGAAAGGCTATGATCATCAAAACCTTTGAATACATTACTCTTTTTAGAGTGGATCCCAGTGATCCTAGTCTTCCAAACTGTTGGCTGTTTTTGTATGAATGGAGTAGGGTTGAGTTGAGGTCAATAAGATACAGGGAGAGTGATTCACTAAAGAAAGTGTGCAATTGCAGAAATTGGATTAATTATTGCACCAGCAGATACAAATTGCAGATCGCAAGAAATATCAAAGGTGTGCACTTTAATCAATATCAAACCTGTATGCAATTGTGTTCAGAAATTACAGTAAACATTACATGAGTTTACGCAATTGTGCAGGAAAGCTGGGATTACCTGGCATCATGTGACTAGACTACAGGATCATAGGACATGGAATGTTTACAGTGAAAAATAAGGTGTTCTCTTTTAATTAGCTTCTATGAAGCAAATTAAAACAATAACCCTATTGATGATTTGTAGCATGTGTTTTTCTAGGCTCTCCAAAGCATGTCATTTTAAATGATTAATAATTAACAATAGCAGGGTTTTTTTTCAGTGGGAACATGGGGGAACACACTGAATGTATGTAAGGACAAGGGTTGCTGGAGTGTGCTAGAGGTTCAATTGATTCTAACTGCTAGGTGGATCTATTATTGCTGGGGAGTAAATTTTTCCTGGGAGAGAGGGGTCTATTGATGCCGGCTGCTAGGAGGTCTTTTATTGGGGGGGGGGGTTGTTGGATGGGTCTATTATTATGGGGATCTGTTGTTGCTGGCTTCAGAAGATCTTTTTACTGTTTTTCTTGTTAACATATTCCATACAAATTGCTTAGCACCACAAAATGATGCTTGGTTTTCCATACCCTAAAAGGGGCAGTACTTGGGGGTGGGTAGGGGCGGAGAAAAGTGGATATTAATAATAACTAATAAGTTCCAGTGGTGGACCTGCAACTTGCATGAAGACATCATCTCAATACACTAGTCAATATGATAGTAACTTTTTTGAACACACACAACTATGTCATATTAAGGTCTGTGTGCCCAGATTGGACAGTCAGGTTGGGTAGTGTATGGATGAGATATCTCAGTACACTAGTCAGTATGATTGTGAACTTTTCTAAATGTACGCCACTATACTATGTCAAGATTTGTGTTCCCAGATTGGTCAATTAGATTGGGTAGTGTATGGACAAGTTTTCTCAATACGCTAGTCGATATGATTGTGCACTTTTCTGAACATACACAACTATTTCATGTCAAGGGCTATGTGCCCACATAGGATAATGATTGGGTAGTGTACGGACAGGGTTTTTTTTCTGTATAATTTAGCTGAGTTAAGGAGAAGTACAGCCAAAGCTCTTTGGCACAGGGTGGCCCCTCCTACTCCTCATGTACGTATACCTTAGGACAAGAGGCCACAGGAAGGGACATGAACAGTTAGACATTAATCCAGTAATGGATCACACTTGTGTCCCTAAAACTGTCATTAGCTCTGCCATTATATCTAACAGCAATTGTGGTTCTATGGTTCTACCACTAGCTAGAACACTACATGACTTTATTCAGTGTAATAAATAATGATACCATACATGACTAAATGTGATTAGTAACATACATATATGGCTTAGAAAAAATAATGGGTTTGATGAACTGTGAAAGAAATGGGTATGTTTATGACCCAAAGTTCCAATCAGATTGAGACTATCCAAACTAAGTAGAAAGCATAGGACTGAGATCTTTTGTGATGAAGCAAACAAATACTTATCAAATGTCCTAATACTCATTGGAACACAGCAGGTCATCTTTAGGATCCACATAATGCTCAAAATTGGGCTGAATTAATCCAAAAAGGAACTTTCATGTAACAAGGCTTCAGTACTCCAATCTAATTATCTAGTGTCCAAATGTGTCAATGAATTAATCCAGACTGTAATTGCATAGGAGTCCAGTAAAGAGAGAAAATCCCTGATGGGGAAACAGAGGAAACATGACATGACTGGTGCTGCTGGTCCAAGATGGCCACCTCAGAGGGAAACAAACATTACTGATATCAAAATAAACCTACCTGACTTGCAACCTATGCACAATGGGGATAATGATCTAAGTGCTTAAGTTATGTGATTTTTTCCATTCAGCATTACTCTGTAATGGATGTGCTTTGATATGTATGTACTTCTATTTTGCAAAAATGCTAGTAATAAACACAGAATAAACATGATATGACCAAAATCAGTTTTTATGTGGTGTTTGGAAGTCACAAACTGAAAAATGTCAACAAAACGGTCCTGCTGTTAATCAACAGATAACACCCCTACAATTAAGAAGCATGGGGTCTACAATATCCATCGCAGACTCTTGTTGAAAAGAGGGTGAGAGAGAAAGGGTGTTTATGCAGGTTCATGATGACAGTTTTTGCCTTTGCTACAACAGATCCAATTTCCACAAATACATCTGAATGGATGACCTGAAGTTGGCAGAACCACAAGCAGGACACTCCTGTAAAATGATAGAAAATAATACGTGACCTTTCATCCTGACATTCACTTCTCATTGTAGGCTATCTAGAGCTTGGTTTTATTGTTTTGCCTGGCAGGAATTATATAAACATGTTTTCTGTTAGAGAACACACATATTATTCCAGATCGCTTACTGACAGGCTTCCCAGGGTACGTGTCATGCCTTACACCCAAGATGTTATCAGGCTAAAAAAAAATGGAAAAAAAAACAGATTTAAGTACATATCAGAGCTTAGTGTAATTCACACATAGGTAGCTTAGATTTCCCTAATAGGGGGCACAGACACAAATACCTGACAGCTGTTCTACTCCCTCTCCACTCTCTTGAAAAAAATGAGCACTGGATTGCTATTTGTTTGATTTTGTTACAGCCCAACCTGGCATCATGTTGCTTATAAAGTGGATATAGGGACTACAACACCTGTCAGTGGCTAACTAGTTAGCACTTCCGCCTGGCAGCACTATTATCCTTGGTTTGGATCCCAGCTGTGGCTCTACCTGCACAGAGTTTGCAGTTCTCCCTTTACCTGCATGGGTTTCCTCTAGGTACTCCAGTTTCCTCCCACACTTCAAAGACAGGTTAATTGGTTACTAGACATGTGCAGTTCGTTTCGTTCAAATCGAAATTTGGATTAATTTTCCATTATTTGCAGATTCTGATGTATCCGAATTACAATAGTAACACATTTAAATGAATCTGAAATAATGAAACTACATTTGGCTGAAATTCGAGTCGATTTGAATTTGAAAACACATTTGAAAACAAATTCATAAACCAATTGGAATTTGAAAACAACAATAGAATAAAATCGAACAGAATAGAAAATAGAAATAAAGAAATAGAATAGAAAATAGAAGAATAAATAGATTAGAAAATAGAGTAAAACAGAGCAAAATAGAACACAAAATAAAGGAATAGAATCAACTAGAAAATAATAGAAAAGATTAGAATATAATAGAAAAGATTAGAATAGAGAATCAAAGAATAGAATAGAACAGTATAGAAAAACAATAGAGTAGAATAAAATGGAATATAACTGCCTTCCAAAATTCGAATTTTGAATAGAATGAATTTGAATTCAAACAGAATACATTAGAATAGAATATAAAATAATGGAAAAGAATAGAATAGATTAGAAAAGATTAAAATTATTTACAAAACATTGTGAGCTGCGCTACGGGGACATGATTAGTGATCAACAAAGGCACTGTGAAAATTTAGCTGAAATAGAAATTTCCAGTATGGTCACACAACTCTTCATATAGCTCATATGCCATCAAAAACACATATGGGGCACTTTGCAACAGAATTTATTGGTTTGGGGTACCGTATTTTTCGCTCCATAAGATGCACTTTTCCCCCCCCAAAAAAGGGGGGGAAATGTCAGTGAGTCTTATGGAGCGGCCGGTCCAGTATTTCCACTGCCGCTGTGTCAGAATACCGGGGTCGCTCAGCTCTGTAGCAGGATCTTACCTGTTCCTCTATCCAGCGGCGCGCTGTCTTCCCGGCTTCTGTAGTTTGGGCGCTGGGCTTGACAGCCGGGTGCAGAGTGCGCATGCGCAAGAAGCGGTGCTCTTTGTGAATGGTAAGGCGGCACCTGGGACACATGACAGGTCCCAGAAGCCGCCGGACCAATCACAAAGCGTAGCGCTTCTCGCTCATGCGCACTGGGCACCCGGCTGTCAAGCCGAGCGCCCACACAACAGAAGCCGGGAAGACAGCGCGCGGCTGGCTAGAGGAACAGATAAGGTCAAAGAACAACTCCGCGGAAGTAAGAGCGGGTACCTGTCAAATTCAGGTACCCGCTTCCCCCCTCCCCAAAGGTCAGCAGTCATCTCCTGTACTGTCCACAGTCTCTGGTCATCTCCTGTACTGTGTCGGCAGTCACTGGTCATCTCCTGTACTGTGTCCGCAGTCTCAGGTCATCTCCTGTACTGTGTCCGCAGTCTCAGGTCATCTCCTGTACTGTGTCCGCAATCTCTGGTCATCTCCTGTACTATGTCCACAGTCTCAGGTCATCTCCTGTACTGTGTCCGCAGTCTCTGGTCATCTCCTGTACTGTGTCCGCAGTCTCTGGTCATCTCCTGTACTGTGTCCGCAGTCTCAGGTCATCTCCTGTACTGTGTCCGCAGTCTCAGGTCATCTCCTGTACTATGTCTGCAGTCTCTGGTCATTTCCTGTACTATGTCTGCAGTCTCTGGTCATTTCCTGTACTATTTCTGCAGTCTCTGGTCATCTCCTGTACGATGTCTGCAGTCTCTGGTCATCTCCTGTACTATGTCTGCAGTCCATTAGTTCAGAATATTTTTTTTCCTGTTTTCAGCCTCTAAAACCTAGGTGCGTCTGATGGAGCGAAAAATACGGTATATTTGTTTTTATTTTGATTTAGTAGTGCATTTTTTTCTTTTTAAAGCACAGCACGGTTGCTGACTGTTCTGGAGCTGCCTTTTGTTCTCAGCATCAGATTTCACATCCAACTGGGTTCACTTATTCCATGACTGTCTGGAATTCTTAATCATGCCTCAACCATGTGCTCCAGAACATATGTAATAGCTCTCGAGGGCCGAGGGAGGAGTCTGAACACGGCGCTAAGCGGGAGTTCACGTTGAGAACTCCCGGCACCTGAACCCTTACTGAAGTCCCGCCGTGTGGAGAAGGAGGCTAGGGGAACCGCAGATGATTTTTGTCAGGAAAGCGGCCCCCTAGGTGGAGAGCGTGTCCCCAGAGCTTGCTGAGTTGAGGTGAAGTTGCGGAGAAAGTGGAGGATCCCTGTGACAGGAGAGAGACGGGAGGACGCCGAGTTGTAATGTGGCTCAGAGCGAAGAACAGTGAGAAGAGATGAGAAGCCGGCCGGTGTGCAGGAGGGAAGAAAGCTTTGGCTTGTGTCTCCCAAACAGCTCACTGGGACAGAGGACGAGACCCTGCTGGGATACTCTGGAATTCCCCCCCCCCCGAATAAGCCTGTTATCAGGAAGGTGCACTGAAGTCAGCAAACACCCCCCCAAAAGAAGAATCTGGATGCGATCTCACTGAAGAGAAAAGAATTGGCCGCTAAGAGGGTGAGTGAGAGTGGCAGGAGAAATAAAAATGTACTGTGAGAACATATATTGGAAATGTCATTGAACTTGATAGTAATGTGGAGGGGGGGTATGTATCCAGGAGGACTTACTAAAAAGTTTAATTAAGAGAAGTGGTCAAAGGATAAAAGTCAGAAATAGAAGATCTGAAAGAGGTGCAGAACCTGACAGTGCAATATCAGGGAAAGAGGGGGGCAGAAAAGAAGGAGGAGGAAAAGAGAGGAAGAAAGAGAGAAATTCCTCCAGAGTCGTGAAAAAAAAAGGGGGGGGGGGAGAGATTTTTTTTTCCCTCCTCCCTGCCCTATCATTCCAGCTGAGTGGGAATTGAAAAATAAAACATCAAAGATAGGAGGTCCAAAGGTCTCACAAAATAGTTCAATTAAAAAAGATATACTGTCGCAGGAAAAATGTACTCCCGAAAGACAAACAAGAATAAATGGTAGTTGTGAGATGGAAGATAATATTGAAGAAAGTTCTAGACTATCCCTAGGAATGGCAAACACTAGCCAAAGTATAGAAAACACAGATATAGATAAAACAAGGGAGCTGGAGAATACAGAAGAACAAGAGAAGAGCTCAAATTTGCCTACCAAAATAGAAATAGCAGAAATGTTTAAAGATCTGGAAAAATTGATCAAACAAGAAATGGTGAAACTACATAAAGACCTAGGGCAGATATTGTCAAGAGTTGAAGAGATGGAGGAAAAATTGGACAAACATATGCCCAAGTAATACATGTCTTGGAAAAAAGAATAACAGACATGAGGAAAGAACAAATAAATCTGCTATATAAAATCGAAGATAAGGAAAATAGGGATAGAAGATACAATTTAAGGATCCGAGGTCTCCCAGAGACCCCCCAAGGGAGATGATCTACAGGAAACAGTAAGGAAAATTATAGACATAATATTGAACAGAACTTTAACCAAGCCTTTTAAACTCGATGGAGTATATAGAATAGGCAGACCCCAACAAGAAGAAGGCAGAAAAGGATACCCAAGAGACATAATTGTACAATTCCATTATTATCAGGATAAAGAGGAGATCTGGAAAAAGTTAAATGGAAGAGCAATAATAAAATATGGGGAAGTAAATATACAGATTTTTGCTGATATTACAGCGGAAACACTGATCAGGAGATCTTTAAAACCATTACTGGAACAAATGAGAAGGTTGAATGTTCAATATAGATGGGGTTTTCCTGCTTGCCTGATTGGATGGAAAAATGGATGATCAGCAACATTGAAGTTTCCTGAGGACCTGAAAGATTTTTGTGAGAGACTTGAAATGCAGAGAATAAATATTACAGAATGGGAGGAAAATGAGGAAATGCGTGTGTTGGAAAAAGATAGGTGGCATGCTTCAAAAAGAGAGGAGCGAGAATAGAGAAGTTCGAGGGAGCAAGAGAAGAAAGGGGAGCAAAAGGTGCTTTTATTAAGGGAAAAGGGAAAGAAAAATTGGATTTTTTTTTTATTGTTTGCTCCACGGTCTTTCTTGCCCCCTCGAGCACTAGGGATTAAATATTAAGTTTTGTGATTTCTGTCTTTTGGCGGGACGGGGGGAGGGGGAAGGGAAACGAGCATGTTCAGAGCTACACCTCAGGTTGAATCTAGTGTCGAAATGAATCCACAAATGATTCATAGGCAAACTAAAGTCCTAAATGGGGAAAGGGGGGATGGAGGGAGGGGAAAAGGGATAGTTGGAGGTAGATCGAGGTGCCGCGAGAAAAAAGAAAGAGGAGAAGGGAGGAGGGAAGGAAAAGAAGAGAAACAGAAAAAAAAGAAGCAAAAAGGAAAAATGGAGGAGGTTCACTTTATAACTTATAATGTTAAGGGTTTAAATAGTTCAGGGAAAAGATTTAAGATCCTCAAAGAAATACAACATCAATTTGCCTCAGTAGTATTTATGCAGGAGACACATTTAACACAAGGAATAAATGTAAAATTGCAATCTAGATATTATCCAACTTGGTTCTATGCAGATTCCCCAATTAAGCTTGCTAAGGGAGTAGCAATAGGGTTTGCGAAGCATATAAGATTTAAGTTTGAAGAAAAGTTGGAGGGCCAAGAGGGGAGGTATTTGTTCCTAAAGGGAAAATCACAAGAAAAAGAATGTACATTGGCAAACATTTACTGCCTTAATAAAAAACCTGAGGTATTTCTACAAAAAACTTTGAGGAAATTAATGGATTTCAAAAAGGGTAAACTGATTGTGGCAGGAGATTTCAATCTATGCATGGATCCTCAGATAGATACATCACCTGTGCAGAGACATGGGAGTAAGAATCTGAAATCATTGAAGGAGATGTTACATCAGTGTCAACTGGTGGATATATGGAGAATTAAACATATGAAGGAAAGAGATTATACGTTCTACTCTCATGCACACAAGACTTATTCCAGATTGGACTATATATTGTTGGACCATAGATTCATTGAGTCTCTGGTTAAAGTAAACATAGATGCTATAACAATATTGGACCATGCACCTGTCAAAATGAAGCTAATATTGGGGGGGGGGGGAGCAAAATAAAGGTAATAGTTGGAGATTAAATGAGACACTTCTTCAGGATCAGGAAACAGATCAGATAATTAAAAAAGAAATAGAACGGGGGCGTGTCCAAGATGGCGTCGGGAGCAGATGTCCCTTTCTGAGCTCCGGCACCCTGAGCTCCCATCCGCTACCATCCTCAGTGCAGCGGCCATCCGCTGCGGATTCCCAGCTGCAGGGGCCCTGCCTGGCACCCGAGGAGGGGTGCTGTGACATTTTGCCCCTTCTCTGGGCTTTCGGGGCGCGGGACGGTCTGCGGCCTACCGCGGCGTGTGAGGCTGCGGTGTTTCCTGAATCCGCGGCTGGGGCGGATCGCCGCCGCGGACGGATCGTCCTACCGCCGCTCTGCCCATCCACATCTGGAGTCAGGTCAGCTGTTGGGGGCAGTCTGGCTGGGCCCCCCCCCCTGCTCCTGCTGGTGACACCGTGGCCTGCATTCTGTCCCTGCAGGGTCCCTGTGAGACTCTGGGCACTTGATTACCTGTGGGGTTGGTGCTGGTGGCCTGCAGACATTTTCATTATTAACCCCAATCCCAGGGGGACACATCAGGGGTACCAGGGACATCTCTTGCCGGCCCCTTCAAAGCCTACACACCCAGCTTGGTGGTTATATCCATGTAAAAGATATAGTGAGCGCTTCTTGTATAACGGTAAAGATAAGCAGCTAAAAGCACTGAAAGAAGATCACAACAGCCTCAAGTAAAAGTAGATAAAGTACAGCGCTATAAATAAGCCGAAAATTTGATCTAGAAAATTCTGATCTAGAAAATTCGATCTAAAAAGTTTGTTCTGAAATTGGTTATCAAAAGTTCATTTAATCAACGATATAGTAGATTGGACACAGCTTATGAGAAATCCGGAACAAATGGCAGAAATGCGCACTCACAGACCGCGCATAGGAAATGCGCATGTGTATATTAAATTCCACAGAGTATCGATCTCCCTCAGGAAGGGGTGTTCTCAAGCGTTGGTCAGCTGGGCTCACAGAACCTCCTAAGGATCGGGATGGATCGGCCGAATAAAGACTCCAGGTGAAGGCCTCCCTCCTCTGGATGAAGTTGGAAGCGGTGTCTGCTGACCCCTCAATAAGGGGCAAAGAGTGGGAGAGTACCCATAGTGTAGTATGTCAAAAAATAACTTTATTGGTAACAGACAGTGCAGGGTATATCAGTAATAATGCTAGGCAGATGACCAAACATATGGGGTAAAGTGAAATAAAAAGCAAAACCACTGACCCTGAATGAAGTGGCCGCCAGACCTCCTCGTGGTCTAGGCGGCAATAAGGCGTCACAGGCTGTCAGTTCCTACTGAGGCCTTTCGTGCTAAGGCACATCATCAGAGGGGATACTGACAGCTCTGTGACAGACGCCAAATCTTCATAAAGCAAAAAACGGGAGTCGCGCATGCGCACTGACTCGCCGCCATTTTCGGAGAGACCGGGCAACTGCGCATGCGCGCGCGGCTAAGCGCCATTTTGCCGTGAATATCTGGAACTGTCAGCTGAAATACATTACATATCGCTGACAGAGCACACAGAACAGTGCATTTGAGCCAGAACTGATGGCTCTCAATCCCAGGGGAGATAATCAATATAAGAATCCTGGTGCAATAATTGTCCCTGTCAAAAAATGCCAATTGAACGGCACTTTGAGACAAACTTTTCTGCCAAAGAAATTAAAAATTAAAGACCTTTTCTACGCAATTCAGACAGATTGGGGGTATTATAAAGAAAAATTGGAATCTACTGAAACTGGACCCCACACTGTCTAAAATTTTGCCTGAAAAACCGGAGATCATTTTCTGGAAAGCGACAGCAATCAGGCATCAAATAGCACCGAATGTAGTGAACCCCCCTATTGGCACTACATTCTTTGACGAGTTAAAAGGGTTTTATCCGTGTAATAAGTGTGTCATTTGCAAATATAATGGCATTAGGAAACGGAGAATTAACACATTTGAATCATTTACAACTGGGAAACCATATACAATCAATCGGTTCATTTCATGTAATAGTAAATATGTAGTGTATCTCCTCCAATGTCCATGCCCTAAACAGTATGTGGGACGCACGACTAGACGACTCCGTGATCGCTTAAGAGAGCATGTGGCCAACATCAAAAAGGGCTACAGGGAACATTCACTTTCAAATCACTATAGAATGTTCCATAACAATGACCCCTCCTCCCTTAAGTTTGTGGGTATAGATGTGATATCACCACATTGGAGGGGCGTGAATAAAGCCAGAGCCGTATCGCAATCAGAAACTAAATGGGTCTACGAATTGGATACCCTATACCCTAGGGGACACAATATTGAGATCGATATTAACTGCTTTATAGCAAACAATTAATATCCGGTATACCCATTGCTTTTCTCTAGACGCACTTTGTGACTTTTTACTCAGGATTGACAAATATGGGCCTTTTGTTTACATTCTTTATGGCTATCCTATTCATTTTATGCTATTCTATTTACTATTTTATGCTATCCTATTCATTAATTCATGAACTGTTTTTAGCGTATTAATATTGGTGTTTTTATATAGGAATATATTTCCTTCTTCTTATTCATTTATTTGCGTATCTTTATGTATATTATTGACTGCTGCTTTTTGAGCACCTTCATATGCCATGGACAAATTAGTGTTTTCTCCGATATTTCACCAAATGGTGATTAACCACTTATTAGGGGGACCTGCAACTCACCATTTTCTCCCCAGGATTATACCACTAATTAGTGGCATTTAGCGTGTCTATTTTGTCTATGGATTGCTGGGTACTATTATATCCCAGCTATCTCTTTAATTTTTAATTTCTTTGGCAGAAAAGTTTGTCTCAAAGTGCCGTTCAATTGGCATTTTTTGACAGGGACAATTATTGCACATTAGAATTTTGTCCCCTGCTCTTTTAAATGTATATTCTTTAATTTTACTGTTAATACTATTGTATTTTCTGCTTTATTTATTTTAATCTATAGATTTGAGGACCCGGAGCACCTTTTACACCGTGGGTATATTAGTTTATTTCCCCTATCTGTCACCAAGTTTGGTGCTATATTATTTGGGAAGTGGCTTGTGGCTATCCTGTTTGGATGTAAACCAGGATTCTTATATTGATTATCTCCCCTGGGATCGAGAGCTATCAGTTCTGGCTCAAATGCACTGTTCTGTGTGCTCTGTCAGCGATATGTAATGTATTTCAGCTGACAGTTCTAGATATTCATGGCAAAATGGCGCTTAGCCGCGCGCGCATGCGCAGTTGCCCGGTCTCTCCGAAAATGGCGGCGAGTCAGTGCGCATGCGCGACTCCCGTTTTTTGCTTTATGAAGATTTGGCGTCTGTCACAGAGCTGTCAGTATCTCCTCTGATGATGTGCCTTAGCACGAAAGGCCTCAGGAGGAACTGACAGCCTGTGACGCCTTATTGCTGCCTAGACCACGAGGAGGACTGGCGGCCACTTCATTCAGGGTCAGTGGTTTTGCTTTTTATTTCACTTTACCCCATATGTTTGGTCATCTGCCTAGCATTATTACTGATATACCCTGCACTGTCTGTTACCAATAAAGTTATTTTTTGACATACTACACTATGGGTACTCTCCCACTCTTTGCCCCTTATTGAGGGGTCAGCAGACACCGCTTCCAACTTCATCCAGAGGAGGGAAGCCTTCACCTGGAGTCTTTATCCGGCCGATCCATCCCGATCCTTAGGAGGTTCTGTGAGCCCAGCTGACCAACGCTTGAGAACACCCCTTCCTGAGGGAGATCGATACTCTGTGGAATTTAATATACACATGCGCATTTCCTATGCGCGGTCGGTGAGTGCGCATTTCTGCCATTTGTTCCGGATTTCTCATAAGCTGTGTCCAATCTACTATATCGTTGATTAAATGAACTTTTGATAACCAATTTCAGAACGAACTTTTTAGATCGAATTTTCTAGATCAGAATTTTCTAGATCGAATTTTCTGCTTATTTTTAGCTCTGCACTTTATTTATCTACTGGTGGTTATATCCGTTTTACAGTCTGCTGCCTGCAGCGTTTGATGAATCTTCTGTGAACACCCCCCCCGGAGGGGGACACGCGCACGAGCCAGGAGGAACATGTCAAAGTGACCTCCATGTGACGTGCCACCGAAATATTTTACTCGGTTATTGGGCTTATACACCCTAGCATACTACTTCAATAGTTTGTCAGTGCTTTGGAATTCTGTGTACCACGCCTGGCGATGCACCGTACTCCCCGTAATAAGCTTAAGCCTCGGGCCCAACAGCAATCCCCTTCGCGGGGCCACACCGCTAAGCTGATTCCTAGCCCGCCTGAGCCTGATGACAACACCCAGCTCCCAGGCGACCTTGAGTCTGACGGGGATAGCCAGCGGCAATTTCCATCAGGGATGGTTGAATCTTTTGAGCACAATCCTGAAGCCTTGCTACACAAATTCCGTGCTATAGTGCGAGAGGCGGTTACAGCTGCCTCACGTAAATTATCTTCTGATCTGGCGAGAGGTCTAAAGGAGTTGGGCCTTCGTGCCCATCAATTGGAACAACGTATGGATCTGGCGACTACAGTCCTGGAGGGTCATGAGCAGGAAGTGGAGGATTTGCATGCTGAGCTGGATACTTTAAAAGATAAGTTGGAGGATGCCGAGAATAGGGCACGCAGAGATAATCTCCGCATCCGCGGAATCCCCAAGGCAATTACCGATTTGCAGGGTACTGCTACTGCTTTTTTCCAGGAGTTGGCCCCGGGGATTCCTATGGAACGCCTAGAGTTTGACCGTATCCATAGAGCTTTAGCACCCAAGCCCGCGGACGGACCACCCAGAGACATTATTATTAAATTCCACTATTACCGCACTAAAGAATGTCTACTGCAGGCGGCTCGGAATCGTTCGGCTCTGGAGTTTCAGGGCCACTCTGTTCATCTGTTTGCGGATTTGTCCCCAGTTACGATTGCCAAACGACGTACCCTAAGACCCTATCTTCAAATTCTTCAATCGGCTGATATTAAGTACAGATGGGGTTTCCCTTTCAAGCTCTCATTCTCCTCGCAGGGGCGTCAATTCCAGGCCTCTTCGCCAGCGGATCTCCGACGTTACTTTCGTGAGCTTAATCTGGAACTGCCACAATCTCAGAGTGAGGAGGCCTCAGTCCCTGCACGCCTTCGGAATTCCCAACCTTTGCGTAAATCTCCTCCCCGTCAAAGTGGTTCCCAGGCTCTCCGATCCCTACAAGTCCAGCGTTTTCAGGAAGTCTCTGCGACTTGATGTCTAGAGGATGGCCGCCAATATATAGTTCCGCCATACGTGGATTTATTTTTTGCTGCCAATTTCTAAATTAGGCTCTGGATCTGTTCAGGGATTTCAAACCTTTGCGTTTGATTGGTTGAGACCTCCAGTGTCTTGCGAGCTCTGGACTGCTGGTTTATAGGTGTATTAGCCTAAGTTGTTTGTATAATATTTCTAGAATTTATATTACTGCCGAGTTGTTCCGGTGGACAGTCGTGTCCCCCTCCGTGTTGGTTAGCGGTCTGGTTTTTTTTTTTTCTCCGTCCCGCCCGCTACCTAGCCTCTATGTGGGTATTTTACCCACAGCTGACTGTTATATTGTTTGAATTAATAGTAATGCTTCTCAGATATCCTGCACGTATATCAGATGTCTTGTCTGTTTTTTCCGTCTTTACTCCCTTTTTTTGTCTTTTGTCATGTGTGTTTTTGTAAAAAAATTTTTTAGGGCTCCTGGGGATCGCGGTAGATTAAATCTTCCTTTTTTTAGGTCTCCATGTCGCTGAACTGGCTATCCTTGAATGTCCAGGGGATGAATTCTCCGCAGAAACGGGTAAAAGTATTTAAGTTTCTCCGGGCTCGTCAAGTTGATATTGCTTGTTTACAAGAAACCCATTTCTCTACTACTTCTGCCCCTAAATATTTTGATGCACGTTACCCTCAGATATTTCAGGCCACGGGCCCCATTTCCATAGTAAATCCCCGTTCATCTGTGTGAAGCGTATTGCTGATCCCAATGGTAGATATCTTTTGCTCCAGGGCACGGTCCATGGGGTGGACGTTACCATAGTGTCCTATTACGCTCCCAATGTTAATCCTGGACCTTTTCTGTCACACCTATGTTCTCTCCTGGCTACGCATCAGCGAGGAACGCTTTTGATGGCAGGGGATTCAAATTTAGTGCTAAACCCCGCAGTGGATAAATATCTCGCGGAGTGTTCTGGCCCTTCTACATTGGCAAAGTCTTTTGTATGTGCGTTAACTACTCATGATCTAGTAGACTTATGGCGTGAATTTCATCCCCAGAGGAAAGACTACACTTATTATTCACACCCTCATTGCTCTCATTCCAGAATTGATCATGCCTTTGTTTCGCGTAAACACCTCCCTTTAGTTCGCGCTATTTCTATTGTAACGGTTCCATGGTCGGATCATGAACCTATTTTAGTGGTCTGCCGTTCTCTCCTCAGTAGGCCAGCCTTCTCTTCCTGGATAATGAATGATTCTTTGCTTTCACTGAGGGAGGTTCAGGCAGAACTACATCGTAAGTCTCAGGAATATTTTCAATTAAATTCCGGTTCTGTCTCTTCTTCAGTAACATTATGGGAAGCCTACAAGGCAGTTCTCAGAGGACATATTATTCAAATAGCCTCCAGACGAAAGAAGGCAAGACAGCTTAAACAGTGTCAGTTGGAATCGAAGTTAGCTTTTGCGTCAGCCCAATTTAAACAGTCACCTTCCCCGTCGAACCGTCGGTTGTTGGATCAAGCCCGCATAGAGTTAGATCTTTGCCTAACGGATGGGGCTGAACGCTCCTTACGTTGGACTCGCCAGAAATGGTATAGTAAAGCAAACAAACCGGACTCTGTTAGCCCGTAGACTGCGCTCTTTTGCGCAGCACCCTAAACCAATATCGTTACGCACTCGTCACAATACCCTAAAGAGCAATCCGGTAGCAGTTTTGGGAGAGTTCCGGCATCGTTTAGCTAAACTTTATTCTGATCCTACTCGGGCTGATCCTCAGTCAATTTCTGACTTTTTATCTCATCTTCCCCTGCCTACTTTAACGTCGGCCCATAAAGACTTGATGGATCGTAATATCCAAGTATCTGAGGTTTTGCAATGCATAGCAGATCTAAAAATGGCTAAACGTCCAGGCCCCGATGGATACACGGCACTATATTACAAGAAATTAGCTGATGTGCTCGCTCCTCACCTTGCAGATATGTTTAACGCGGTGAAGGAAGGTTCAAATATTTCCCCGGATTCTTTAACTGCTAATGTGGTTATGATCCCTAAACCAGATCGAGATCACTCTTCCTGGGCAAATTATAGGCCTATTTCTCTTATCAATATCGACATGAAGATTCTTACTAAGATTTTGGCTACTCGCTTGAATTCTTTCCTTTCTCGTCTGATCAAAAAAGACCAAGTGGGATTTGTTCCTCACAGGCAGGCTGGAGATGCTATCAGACGCATTTTACAATTGCAACATTTGGCCCACACTCGTAAACTTGATATGATGCTCTTATCTTTAGATATTAACAAGGCCTTTGACACTTTATCTTGGCCTTATCTCCTATCGGTCCTCCATCGTTTTGGCTTTGGCCCTTCGTTCCTACGGTGGATCTCTTCGCTATACACTTCCCCTCAAGCTAAGCTTAAATATTATGGTTTTGAGTCCACTACGTTTTCGATTGCTAGAGGTACTAGGCAAGGTTGCCCGCTTTCTCCTTTACTTTTTATCCTGGCCCTGGAACCACTGGCTGAAGCCATTCGTATGCATCCTGATATTAAGGGGATCGAGGCCGCGGGCTCCCAACATAAATTGTCTTTATTTGCAGATGACATATTATTGTCAATTTCGAACCCGGGGGTTACTCTGCCCAACTTGCTCGCGGTTCTCGATTCTTTTGCAACTCTTTCGGGTTTACATGTCAACCCGGCTAAATCAAGAGCTATGTCGGTCACCCTCCCACCATCACTCTTGCTGACTTTGAAACAAACATTCCCTTTTCAATGGCTCTCCGCCTTACCATATCTAGGAATTAAGCTCACCCCGACATATGACGGGCTGTATCAGGCTAACTTTCCCAATGTCTTTCATGAGCTGTCTGAGTTATTGTCATCTTGGTCTCATTCTCCGTTATCATGGTTCGGCAGAATTAATGCGATACGTATGACCTATCTCCCTAAACTGTTATACCTCTTTCGTGTTTTACCGGTTCCGGTACCTTCGCATATACTTCGTACTCATCAGCGAAAACTTCTGTCCTTTATTTGGAGCTCTTCTCGACCCAGAATTAGCAAACATATCCTATTTGCGCGCCGAAGTGTGGGTGGGTTATCTGTTCCAAATCTCCAGTCCTACTATTTGGCGGCTAATATTGCCCCTCTAGCCCATATTCATGCATCTCACCACTTCCCCCTATGGGCTGTTGTGGATATGGTGGACTCTCACCCGATACCACTCTCTTCCTTGCCATGGCTTCCTATCTCACAACGTCCATCTACCCTTAGCCCGACGCTGACGTTTTCGTTGCGTCTTTGGGATTCTATTAAATACTCCGCTGTCCTCATTTCCCCTCACTTGCCGTTGTTACGTCTATTCCATAACCCATTATTTCCCCCGGGAAGGGATAATCCTAGACAGTTTGCCTGGTGGCAGACACATGGGTTTTATGATGTTCACTCGCTTCTATCTCCCACTAGAATAATTACCTTTGAAACTTTACGCTCTTCTTATAACATCCCTTTACGGGAACATTTTGGTCACCTTCAACTTCGTCACTTTATTAATACACTAATACGCGCGCTCCCGGGTCCTTACCGTCTGTCCCCTTTTGAAAGCCAGTGTAGACATAGACCTCATGCCCCGGGCTTGATCTCCTTGATTTACTCCGCTATTGTATCTTCTAAAACCCCTCCGGTTCGCTCCTATCACCAGCACTGGCAGTCTGAATTAGGAGGGTCCTTGGATCAACAGGATTGGCAGACCATGACCCAAGCAATATCCAAATGTTCCAGGAATGTCATCATCCTTAAGAATGCTTACAAAATTCTTTACCGATGGTACTATACGCCTGCTCGTCTAGCTAGTTTTATTCCTTCATATTCTCCGGTCTGTTTTCGGGGATGCCAACAATTGGGCACTATGGCCCACATCTGGTGGACTTGCCCTAAAGTAAGCCGACTATGGATTAGGGTGTATGCCCTTCTTCGCACTATGTTTCACACGGACATTAAGCGTAACCCATATGAAGCGCTTCTATTTAAACCACTGGAGGGCCTCCTCCGTTCTGAGCGGCAGCTGGCGTCACACTTATTTATGGCAACTAAATTGACAATCGCAAGAGCTTGGAAAACTCCTCTCCTTAGTTTTGAGGCAGTCAAAAATCGGATGAACTTCATAATGGTTAATGAAAAACTGACTGCCATACTATTGGATACCCATACAAAATTTCTGCGGATTTGGCGTCCCTGGTTGGATATAGCTCAACCTTCAAGATTTGATCAGTCCCTTCTGTCGATATAAGAATGGAGTCTGCTGTGATCGCCCCGGAGCCCTTCTTCCCCCCTTATTTTTTTTTTTTTTTTGATGTTGTTGTTGTCCGTGTTTTTCCACTGTTTGTCCTCTTCTATCCTTCTGTCCAATCTGCTTTTAAATATATTTTACGGTTTGTGTTTGCTGTTTTCTGGGTTATATCTGCACTACTATCTCTGCAACCTAGATCTCTTTACGTATCCAAGGTTTAGAACATGAATCATTCTCTGGAGGGTTTTTTTTTTTTTTCTGTGCCTCTCATGTTTTTTATAATGTTGATACTGTAAAATAATTTCTTATAGAGTCTTTATTGTTGGTGAACTTCATTGGTTTGCTTAATGTTCCCCTCCCCTTTCCTTCCCACATCCTTATCTAAAAGACTCTTATGTAAACATTTCAGTGTATGCACCTATCAATGTATACCTTGAAAAGACTTCCACTAGCCCAGTACAATTTATATTTGTTGTTCATTGAACTTGTATTTTGAATGTCTGATTTGTCTTTGCTTAACCCTCAATAAAACTCTTTGTAAAAGAAAAAAAGAAATAGAACAATATTTTGAAAGAAATGAGACTGAAGAGGTGTCAGTAGCAACAGTATGGGAAGCTCACAAGGCTTATATTAGACGAATCCTAATAGCGATCGGGGTGAAGAAGAAAAAAGAAAGAAGAGAAAAAGTCAATATACTCAGAGAATTATGTGAATTAGAACAAATACATAAAAATAGAATAACAAGGGAGATTAAGAACAAAATAATGAATAAAAGAGAAGAATTAAATCATTTTCTTGAGGATGAGAAGAGGAGAGTGTTTAATAAGATGACAAGTGAGAGGTATCGATAGGGTGATAGACCAGGAAAATATTTGAGCGCACAGAGGAAAAAGACATCTAGGAATTATATAGAGAAAATAAGAGATGGTAAAGGAGAACAAGTATATTCAACTAAGAATATAGCTAAAATATTTGAAGAATATTATAACAAGCTATATAATATTAATCCCCAAGGGTCAATAAAGGAAGAGGAAAGGAAAAAAAAAAGGCAGGCATACTTAGAAAAGGTGGGTTTGCCTGAATTAAAAGAACAACTAAAAACCCTCGAAAGAGAAATAACGCAGGAAGAAATAGATATAGCATTGAAGGGAACTACAGTAGGGAAAAGCCCAGGACCTGACGGATATACTGTAAGATATTATAAAAAATATAAAGATCAATTAATACCCAAATTAGATCTATATATGAATGCCTTAGGAGGTGAGATGGAAATGAGGGAGGAATCTTTGAAAGCCCATGTTGTAATTATACATAAAGAAGGAAAAGATAATGCTCAGTGTTCCAACTATAGACCGATATCCCTATTAAATATAGATACTAAATTATATGCAAAAGTTCTGGCTAACAGAATGAGGGATTTAATGTCGGGATGGATTCATATAGATCAAGTGGGTTTTGTCCCGGGGAGGGAAGGTAGAGACAATGGATTAAGATCGCTACTTTTATTCAAAAAAGTAAGAAAGAAAAAACTCCCATGTTGTTACTCTCTGTTGATGCGGAAAAAGCTTTCGATAGAGTAGATTGAGGATATATTTTGGATACATTAGAGGCTTTGGGAAGGGGACCCAGAATGAGAGAATGGATAAGAAAACTGTACAGTAAACCCTCGGCAGCAATGGGGAATTGTCAGAGTATTTTGTGATGCATAATGGGACGAGACAAGGATGTCCACTTTCACCATTACGGTTTGTCCTGTCCTTGGAATCACTTTTGACTACTATAAGGAAAAATATAGATATAATGGGAGTAAGGATAGGAGAGACGGAGCATAAGGTGGCAGCTTATGCGGATGACTTGTTGTTCTATGTGGTCAATCCTAGGATAACATTGCCGAACTTAATGAAAACATTAAAAGAATATGGTGAGGTATCAAATTTAAAAATAAATCCAACGAAAACAGAAATCTTAAATGTACACCTGCTGAACAAAGAGAAAGGCATTCTACAAGAAGAGTTCCCGGTTATATGGAAGGAAAGAGAACTAAAATATTTGGGAATAAATCTAACTGTATCACAAAAAAATTTATATAAAGCAAATTATATCCCATTATTGAATGAGATTAAGGAGGAAGTGAGAAAAGCGGGTATAGGAATTCTATCTTGGATAGGACGAATAAACTGGATAAAAATGTTAATTGTTCCAAAAATCTTGTATAAATTTCATATGATACCAGTAAAGCTCCCAGGAATATATTTTAAAATAATTAAAAATATATTAATAAGATACATCTGGGGGAATAAAAAAATGAGGATAAGTTATGAAGTATTAAGTAAAAATAAAGAGAATGGAGATTGGGGGTACCAGATATGAAGAGATTTTATAATTCTGTTATGGTGGCACAAATTTTTGATTTGACACATAATGCAGTTGGGAAAAGTTGGGTAAAAATAGAAAACGCATTAAGTGAGACACAATTGAGTAGGATAGTTTGGATACCACCCCAATATCGAGGACTGGTAAATAATAGAAGTTCATATACAAGAAATGTATTAAAAATATGGGATGCAGTAAATACACAAATGGGTTGGTGTCAGAAATGGACTCAGCACTGGTGGTGGGACTCACCTGCCGTGTGGGCTGCAGTACCAGGGCTGACCAGCGGGTGCTCTCAGCAGCCAGAAGCTCACTCCTGCAGTCAGCCAACACCTGAAGCTGATTGCAGGAAGTGTATTTAAGGAATGACCAGGCCTGTGATCAGGGCCTTGGTGTATGTTTCCCATGAGCCCCTGTACCTGGTATCCTGTGTTCCTGCCTCGTTGCTTACCCTGCTTTGATCCTGACCTCTGCTGACCGTCTCCTGTGGAACCCCTGGCTTGCCTGACCATCCTTCTGCCTGATCCTCGGTACCGCGCTGCCCGCTACCTGCTGAACCTGGCTTGTGACCCCGACCATTCTCTGCTTGCTCCTCCTGTACCACGCTGCCTGCACTATACCGACCCGGCCTGTCTGACTACGCTTACTTCACCCGACGATCCATCCATCCCGCACGGATCACCTTTAGTAAGTCTGCCTGCCTCTTCCCATCAGACTCCGTTCCTGCACTCCCCTGCCAGTACTCTCTACCACAGCCGGACGCACTCAGGGGTCGCGACCTGGTTCCAGTCTGCACCAAGTCCATCCCCACCATCAGGGGCCCTGGTGAATAGCAGGCTGGGACTTAGACCCCGCGCCCTGAGGAAATCCGTGCTGTGGGCTGCTAGAGATACCGCCAGGTGGCACCTGACAGTACCTTACGGCCTGCCTGACCATTCCACCTCTCCAGCCTGACTACGCCTGTGGTCCTGAAGCCTGCTACTTCCCTGTGTCAGTCCACACATTTCTGGTCATACCCGGATCCCTAACAGTTGGGAATTTAATTCCATTGAATTGGGTATGGAAAATTTAAACTAGTGTATGTATATGTTAAAACATTATTTATTGAATATGTAAAGATGTTTTCTCTTTTTTTTTTTTTTTTTAGTCAATGTAAAATTGAAAATGGTAAAATCAATAAAATATATATTAAAAAAAAACAAAAACACATATGGAGTGTGGATTATGGATTGTAACGTTAGAAATATTATTGAATCTGTTACAATTATTTTCGAATCCATTAGAATTGTTTTTGAATCCATTCAAAATTTGAATTCGGTCGAATTTGAATAAAACGAATTCCAAAAAACCAATTAAAAGAATTTAATCAAACAAAACAAAATTAGTCAAATAACGAACCGAAACAAAACATTTTTTTTTCTTTTCATTTTACACATATCTATTGGTACTGTCTAAATTGGTCCTAATAAGTGTAAGTATAAATGTGAGTTCGGGACCTTTAGATTGTAGACTCCTTGAGGATTAGGGACTGATGAGAATGCACAATATACTGTATGTGTAAAGTGCTGCATAAATTGACGGTGCTATAAAGGTACCGGTAATAAATAAATAAAATATTAAAGTGTTACTAAACCCACAACAGTAACATCAGTCTATATATGTTTGTTCTACTCACTGTGGAACCGTAGAGCTTAATTCTCTGCATTGTGTAAAAAGACTGCTTGATTCTTTCTTCTCTGATACTCCTTTTCTTTTACTGTCCCCAATCTATCTGCCATAGTACAGAGCAGCAGTGGCAAGTCTGCACATGCTCTGTTTGGTGTGTATTGCTAAAGAGGGTTTTTTTTGGGTGCATGTGATCGTCACAGGGCCAATCATGTCTGGACATATAATCCGAGTATTGCTAAATAGTTTTTTTTTTTTTTTTGGTACATGTGATTGGCACAGGGCAAATCTGTCTGGACAGATAGAGGAGAATGAAAACTCATCCTACAAGATTAACCAGTGCTCAGCCGGACCCTAATCCAAGTCATAAGACTGCTATACTGCCGATGAGAAAAAGTATTTAGCTGTTTATATTTACTAAAATAAATGTTTTTCCATGTTCTGTGTTCTGTGGAAGATCAGATATAGTGGATGTGGGGTCATGGGTTTAATAACACTTTAATATCATGAGGGAGATACGTCATAGGTGGTAGTTTGTGAACAATGTAAGACATGAGCTACTTTTTCATGTTCCCATTTAAATGTCAACATACTGAATGTTCAGGAAATAACAGGCACATATCATGTTTATTTTCTGCAATACTTTATCAACAAGCCACCTTGAGGGTATTTGACTGCTCTCAAACTTTTGGTATAGTCCAATCTGCTGTAGGATGTAGGCATCGTGACATGATCCAAGGAAACTGTCGGAGCACTCGTGATGTGCTGACTGGCATTACACACACCTTGGATGTTTAAGGAGTGGTACTGCTTGCAGTTCCTAAAGATAACTTTCTGCACCTGGAGGCCCTCATTTCAATGTGGATACAACCAGTGGCTCCCAGGAAATTGAGCATGCCAAAGAAAGCCACCTTCAAGTCGCTCCTCTGATCTGAAGTTTGTGGAAAGTGGATATTTTGGAACAAGATCAAGAATGGCATCAATGACCTGCATAAACAGCCTGGACACAGTTGGTTGGCTAAACCCACCAATAGTACCAGAAGTGGTTTGAAAGGTACCACACCCCCAGATGTAATGGGTAGTCCGCAACTTTACCATCCCTGGAACCTCATGCCTGTGGGTAGTTGATGGTGCAGTTTTCTTCTCTGTGAGGCTGTAGAGGTTGTTGACTGCTTCTCTTTAAATGGAATCTGCTATGGTTAGCAGAGTATGTTTTCAAAATAGGTACGGGAAGGGAAGTGCCAAAGGGGGTTGACAAAGGCATGCTAGAGGAGCAACTGCACAGGCTGCCTTGACTTTAGCCGACAAGGCTCCTGCTATGAGGGATAACCCTGGCTGGCAGTACAGCATCCTCATAACTGCAAGGACTCAGCCCCTCCGCCTGATCCACTACGTGCGCCAGGATGCTATGGGGAAGCACTAGTGCAGTGAGGAATGCGGCAATGGGCTACCCTGTTGTAATGCCTGTGAAATGTTTTGGCCTTGGACCCTTTGTTTCCTGGGGAATTTTACAATAAAGCATCATTGCCCATATGCCAGAAGCACGAGAAATGACATTGATGTAATTTATCTAGGCTAAAGGAACAGAGTCACAAGACATTAGACTGCTTAAAGCAGATAAGAAATGTTTGTGAGATTGAACTTGTTTGTGACACTTAGAAATGTTACATTAGACTGCTAAAATTAGATAAGAACTTGTTTGTGCATTTAAAAATGTTTATTTGTTTGAGAAGTTAGAAATTCTTAAATTAAGAGTAGATAAGAAGTTGTTTGTGTAGAAACAGATGTTTCATTAGGACCAAATAAGAAGTTGTTTGTCCAGTAAAGGGACTGGGTGTGACTCTTACCTCAAGGGACCTTTCTGTTAACAACTCCTGAGGTGGGCATTGTGCTCACCCATTTCGGGGAAGTTGCCAGAAGATCTTAACAGGGTATATAAGGAGAGGCTTGGATATGGTCTGACCAGAAGCCCTTCCAATGGGAAAGGGGACAATCTGATGCTGGGACTCCTGCCAAGGCTACATGGGCTCATTGTTCAATCGTGCTGTAAGGCTTCTTCACGATTCCCTGTGCATTTTGGTTCTGATGGGGTATCTTCCTTCCAGTCTTCCCATAGCTTCGGTAAATGTATTAATTCTGTGTTGTGACGCTGTCAAAAGATGTGCTTATATCATACTATAATGCTCACATTACTATTGGTTATACAGATTGTGATGACTATAAGATATATCCTCCTGTGTGTTGTGTGATAATAAAAGTGGAGGTTTTGACAGTGCAAGAATACTGCAGTTGGATGCTGTTATTTCTTGGGGTACTGAGTGAATGCTGTATGATATGCCAGGGCAGCTTACACTTGGTAGCGTTTCTCTCACAAAGCTTAGAATAATGGTGTAAGTGCTGGTTAATTGTACCTGTGTGGTGTTTGTGACTTGCTCTCGTACCTGTGTGGTGTTTGTGATTTGCTCTTGGTGTTTGTTTCCAGCCTTGCATTACAACGATTCTACTTCTGTTTCTCTTGATGTGTTTACCATTTGGTGATTTTCTGAAATAAAGGTGATTTATACAGTTGTGCGGCCATCCAGACTTCCTTTTTGCTTTTGTGCACCATAGTTGCATTTAAATTGCGGATGCAGACTCCTGATAAGTATGTGCCGCGGAAATTTGGCGCAAAAGCACGCATACAAACAACTACTACTTAATAAAACGAGACCATTCCGACACAAGCCATCCAACACTTCTGAGCTTGGATGTGACATTAAGAGGTCATTAGTGATATATAAGCCATAGTCACTATCTTCATCAGCTTGTTAAGGCAAGCTTATGATTTTTTTTCTTTTGTTTTGCCAAACAGCTTTTCACCTGTCACTTCTATGTTCACAGCAATTCTTTTTCCATTTGGACACCACAGCCCACCTCTCTTTCTAGCAGACATGCTCCTTTGAGAAGACCATGTTAACAAACGTTTGCAATCCCAGTTGATAGTGCATCAACAAACCTTTCTTTAAATGTTACTGTTTTGTTCACAGCACTTTAGCTGGAGAAGGGGCCATCTGCTGTTGCCGCCACCACCACCACCTGTCTGCTGCCACCACCACCTGCCTGCTTCTGTTGCTGCCACCACCACTGGGCCAGACCACCTGCCCACCTTTGTCTCAAAAAGGGGCAGGATGGCTGGCTGTAATCTGAAGGGTGTTGCAGCTGTTGGTTGGAAGGGGAAATCTTCCTCCAGAGGATGACTGACCTCTAGGGTGCAGATAAATAGACAATCTGCTCAACGCCCTCCACCTGGGTCTGAGTCCAACCCTGGGAGGGTACATCAATGGAGTGCAGACAAGTCGCGCAACAGAGAAAGGCATTATCCCACAAAGAAAACCTGGCCTGTGCCAAGAAATATGTGGATATTTATGACTGTCTGAATGGGGCCAGGGCCCCCCGCACCTCTATGACTGAAAGGAATAGGCTGTGGAGGGAGCTTGTGGTGGCTGGGCACAGCAAGTGAAGAAGCATGTTGCTGATTTATTGCAGCGCACCATGGAGCTCTCACTTTCTCCGTGGGCTGACCAGGGGGAATCTCACCAGGGAAGGCTTGAATCCCAAATTTGAGCAGGAAACCTGGGAATATCAACGGACACTATTGATAATCATTAGCCTGGACACAAAAGTAGGGTTAGATACCCAGGATGAAACTGATGATTAGCAGCATGGTAAGGAAAAAAACACATGCCAGAGTGTTTTATATTTTTTTTTCTTGTTTACAAACAGTTTTATTGTTCAAGGGTAGACTTTAAAACAACAGTACAGTTACAAGTAATGCGTACATTAGTAACATGGCACATTTGAAAGAACATTTCAGAAGAGTACATATACGTAAAAAAAGATGGATAGGGAGGAAAAAGAGGATTTCAAGTACATGAATAACGTAAATGATAAAGTGGGTCGAAAGACACATCTGTCAATAGCATATGCCAAATAACCTTCAAACGGGATGTTTTTTAGTCATGTAAAGAATGTCTATGAACCTTCCATAATTCCAATTTTTTATCAAACAAGTGCATCTTGTCCAGCAAAGTATAATGAATACTCTCCATAAGCATCATAGCGTCAACTCTATGTAAAACAGAGGTCAAGGGTACCGTGGTGGATTTCCAATGTAGGGCAATAGCCCATAAAGTGGCAATACAAATGGTATGTATCATCTCATAACAGCATCAGTGGCCCCCGGGATAAGAGCTCCCAATAAACAGGACTGTATAGTCAGACATACTGGGGCGCCCACCAAGGAAGCAGCTACTTCCGATATCCTACGCCAAACCAAGGATATATTTGGGCAAGCCCAAAACATGTGAACTAATGTACTTGTAAGGCCACAGCCCCGGAAACATAAAGGGGACGTTTGTGGGTACAATACATGTAGTCTTGACAGGGTATAATACCATCTGGTTAATACCTTCAAGGCAGTCTCACGGACAGAAAGGGATCTCGAACTCTTACATATGTTATCCGCCATAGAATCCCATTCCTCATCCATGAAAATGATACCACTATCCTCCTCCCACCTTTGTCTACATAAAGGGGGTGTGGGAGAGAAGCTGATCAAAAATTGATGATACAGATCTGAGATCAGACCCCTACCCCTAGGAGAGTCACGGCTAATACGTTCAAAAAATGAGATCGGAGAGGAGGGTATGAGGCCAAAATGTGACTAAAAAAAAGGCCTAATTTGTCGATAACGGTGGTATTCGCGAAGCGGAACCTCAAAAATTACTCGCAGCATATCAAAAGTAATATAAGATCCTCCCCTTTGAAAATCAGATAATCTAATAAGAGATCTATCATACCACCAACGAAAAGTTTGAGGGGAAGAAAATGCCTTAATAAATTTGGATCACCAAAAAACGAAACACCCGGAGGAACCAAAAGAGACCAGATTTAATTTTACTGTATATTTGGACCAAAGTGTCAATGAATGGGTAAATATAGAATTGTGAAAAGTGAACGATCGAGGGGGGGGGATCACAAAATACCCGGTAAATAAAATGGGCGTATAGACTGAGATTCAAATCTAATCCATGGGATCTGAGAATTTACAGTCGCCCATTGTGATAATTGTGCAAAACGGGCTGAGAGGTAATATAGCCAAAAATTGGGAAGACCTAGACCTCCTGTCCGTTGTGAGCTGTACAGAACAGATGAGGTAAAGCGTGGACGTTTATTACACCAGATAAAATTATTAATAACCCACTGAAAGTGATCCAGAAATCGAAACCGGGACTGGAAGTGATCTAAATAGATAAAGTAGTTTGGGCAAAATATTCATCTTGACCGCCATGACTCTACCCAGAAAGGAAATGGGGTAACCATGCCAAATCTTCAATAGAGTAGAAAGGCGCGACACACAGGGTGGGTAATTAGCAGCAAATGTATCTGAGTATCTTAGAGTGAGATTGATACCTAAATAGGAAATCTGATCCGTGGCCCAACGAAATGGAAAAGAGCTATGGAGAGATGCACTTAGGGAATCAGGAATATTAACAGGCATAATCACCGATTTGGTAAAATTAACAGTAAGACCTGACACTTTAGCAAAGTCATTCAATACTGTGCATAGATTAGGCAATGAAGTTAACGGGTTAGTGAGGAAAAGCATTACATCATCAGCATACATGCATATTTTGCAATGTGAGACTAATAATGGGTAACCAGAGATATCTGAGTGTGATCTGATTGCAATTGCCAAGGGTTCCAACACCAGCACAAACAATAGGAGTGATAGAGGACAACCTTGACGGGTACCTTTACCCAATGTAAAAAAGTCAGAGTTACAGCCGGGAAGCCTTATTCTTGTTTTCGGAAAGTCATATAGGGCGTGTATACCAGACAAAAACTCATCATTGAAACCCATTCTCTGTAGCAATGTAAACAAGTAAGGCCAAAGAACACTATCAAAGGCCTTATTAATGTCCAGACTTGGCAACAAAACCTCTTTAGAATGCAAATTGGCATCTTGAATAACGTTTAAAGTGAGGCGAATATTATCAGTGATAAATCTGTCTGGGATAAAACCTGATTGGTCTGGAGAGACCAAAGAGGAGATGACAGGGGCCAATCTGTCTGCCAAAATGCGGCTGTATATTTTCAGATCGTTATTTATTACTGAAATTGGCCTATAGTTTTGTGGTAAATGGTGGTCTTTCTGTGGTTTGGGCAGTAAAGACATATTAGCCAGCAACATCTCCTCAGGAAACTTACCTCCCTGCAAAACATGATTAAATTAAGTTATCAGATAGGGAGCCAACGTAGAAGCAAAGTGCTTATAATAATGAGCAGTATATCCGTCAGGACCCGGGGCAGTGGAGCTTTTGAGCGCGTTAATCGCACGGGTTATTTCCTATAAAGTACAAGGGGCATTAAGAGAGTCAAATTGAGAAAGTGAGAGAGCAGGGAGGGGTATAGAATCCAGCCACAAGTTGGGTGGTGGAACAGAATTCGACTGTGGAGAAGATAATGGATTGGAATAAAAATTTTCAAAAATACCCATAACTTCTTGAGGAAGAGACGATACAGCGCCAGAGTTAGTGCGTAACTTATAGATATGTGGGGGGTGCAAAGAGTGATTCAACTTCCTTGCAAACATAGTGGACGCTGAGTTGCTGTGTAATAAAAACGAGGCCTTCGACCAGCGAAGAGCTTTTTCGGTCTTTGGAGAAAGTAGAGTATTCAATTCTAAACGCTTTTGAGATAATAGCTGTTTATTGAGGAGAGATGGGTTCCCAATGTGACTTCTGTGATGTGCTTCTAATTCTCGGGTAAGTTGTAGAATTTGCTGCCATCGTTTTCTATTTCTGGAAGAAGCCATGGAGATAAGGCGGCCGCGTAGGACCGCCTTATGTGCTACCCAAAGTGTGGCTGGAGATATATCAGGAGTAGAATTAGATTGAAAATATTCTTGAATAGAAGTAACCACCTCTTGGCGAGAGTTAATATCAGTGAGCATAGAGTCATTAAGTCTCCAAGAGTAGGGGGTAGGTGCCAACCCTATAAACGTGATAGATAAGGCTATTATATTGTGATCTGACCAGGGACTCAAGTGAATGCAAGCTTGCCTAGAATTAGCTAGTAAAATGGGGGTACAGTAGATATAATCTAATCTAGCATAAGAGTCATGTGGGTGAGAATAGAATGAATAATCCCTAGCTCCCACATTATGTGCCCTCCAGGCGTCCACCAACTGGAGGGCATCCAGTTTTTTAGTAAGGGATTTTGGGAAAGCTTGGGAAGATTGCGAGGGGGAGCTACGGTCCAAAAGCGGGTTTGCTACCAGGTTAAAATCACCACCCACCAATAGATGGGGGGATAAAAACCTATCCAGAACATTAAAAAATTGAGAAAAAAAAAAAGCTTGTGCCGAATTAGGTGCATAGATATTAGCGATCGTAAGTTCACGACCCGAAAGGGTGCCTTTAAGAATAATAAACCTACTGTCCGGATCACGGTACACATGTTGAACCTCAAAAGGGAATGAATTATGCAAAAAAAATGGCTACACCTCTGCTTTTAGAGGAATGTAAAGTGTAATAGCCCTGCCTATAGGATTTATGAAAATATGTCAGGTGTTTTGCGGCTGCAAAGTGGGTCTCCTGTAGTAAAATAATTTTAGCCCCTAATTGCTTGTATTGAAGAAAGGCTGTTTTGCGCTTATTTGGTGAATTGAAACCCTGAACATTATGTGAAATACATGGAATAACCATGGCAAACGGAAATAATACCTATCAGCATAAAAGTACATATTGACAGGACATCTCTGAGAACTATTTGGTTAGACTTTAAAATCAGCAGATCCATAACAAACAGAACAATAATCTGTAGTGACAATTAAAGGAGCATCCAGACCCCAGCGTGGGCGCCAGGACATCCACAAATCATCACAAAACCAATATCATGTACTAAAGCTTTGTAAAGAAAAAAAGATAGAAAGCAATAGAGGTAAAGCTTTAAGAGCTTCTACAATTAAAAGGTTAACTAGAAAACATGGATCAGGTGGGCCATGCGCCATACCTGAAAAAACAGAAAAATCAAACATCAAAGGGCCAATCAGGCCCAAACCCTGACGCTGTGAAACATGGAAACCAGAGCTGCCACCCCTCAATCGGGCGGTGACATCTCCGGCCATGCCAAGCAGCAGGGTGGGGTCACGTGTCCAAGAGTCTTAAGATCATGAACATACGGGCGGTGTAATATAGGTCCGAAGACCTCATTAAACTTTAACACGTCCAGATATAAATACCAAAAACGCAACATAATATGCAGGGATATAGAGACATCTCAGCAGTGACAATGAAAACCATCCAAAGGATGTATGAGATACAAACGGCCACAATCCATTTATAACGGTTCATCCTGGTTCTTGTCTGACTCTCCTCCGTTCCCTTCTCGGAGATGGAGTGTGCCATATTGTAGATACCCGAGGAGTGGAAGGAGGACGTCGAGGGGAAGGAGGAGCAACCAAGCCCAATTTGGCCAGAATATTCTGGCCCTCAGGAAGAGATGTAGCTGTATATGCGCTGCCATTGTGGGGGGACTATCAACTTAAAGGGGAAGCCCCATTTATAGCGGATCCTAGCTGAAAAAAGGGTGGACGTAATTTCCTTCATTTTTCTACGTCTCTCCAACATAGCCGGAGAGACATTGTCAGGCTCCGCCCAACGGGATCTCTATTGGTCTACGGCACGGGGTCTCCCAGGACGCGGAGTCTAAGTCCCAGTCTGCCTTTTCACCAGGGCCCCTGATGGTGGGGATGGACTTGGTGCAAGACTGGAACCAGGTCGCGCCCCTGGGCACCCCCGGTGGTGGCAGAGGGGCCCCGCTGAGGGTATGTGCCCGGGATGAGCCTGCTGTGAAGGGGATGACAGATCCCGATCCGAGCGGATGGATGGGATGACAGATCCCGATCCGAGCGGGATGGACGGATGACAGATCCCGATCCGAGCTGGATGGATGGGTGACAGCTAGGAGTGAGCGAGGTCAGACTAGCCGGGTCGGTATCGTGCGGGCAGCGTGGTACAGGGGGAGTAAGCAGAGAATGGTCGGGGTCACAAGCCAGGTTCAGCAAGTAGCGGGCAGCGCGGTACCGAGGGTCACGCAGAAGGATGGTCAGGGACGAGCCGGGGTCAGAGCAGGAGAGGGTCAGCATAAGTCAGAACAGGCAGAGTTTGGCAACCAGGAAGCGTACTTACAGGATCAGGAACAAGACCTTGCGGCAACCTGGAGATGCACAGGGCAGCTTTAAATAGAGCTCCCTGTTCTCCCATTGGTGCGATCGCTACTGCGCATGCGCGGGCGCCGCCACGATCGCCGAGGACTCTGCACTCGCCGGCTGGGACGGATCGGCCGTCTGCGCATGCGCGCACCGCCGAGGACCCGGGATCCCTGACATTGCCCCCCCCTACGGGCAACCTCCGGATGCCCAACCGGCCCCTACTGAACGGCCGGTTCCGAAAAAAATTCCCGAACAAGTCTTGGGGCGTGCACATTTTGGGCCGGCTCCCATGAATTTTCCTCCGCCTCATATCCTTTCCATTTAACCAGAAACTGAATTTGGCCACCCCTCTTCCTACAATCTAAGATAGCTTCAACTTCAAATTCCTCCTCCCCATCCACGTCTACTGCCTCCGGTGGTTTAGACCTTTGATCCGGGAAGGGGTCTGGAGCCGCTGGCTTCAACAGGGACACGTGGAAGACCGGATGAACCTTCATAGACTCGGGCAGGGCAAGCTCGTATGCCACCTCATTGATCTTACGTTTTACCCGAAAAGGCCCCAAGAATTTGGGAGCCAATTTCTTCGAAGGGCAGGGCATTTTTAAATTTGCGGTGAACAACCAAACCTGGTCTTCTGGCTGCAAACTCAATTCCCCCCTTCTTTTCTTATCAAATGCCCTCTTATTGTCACCCTGGGCCTTTGCCATTGCTTCCTGCAATACCTTGCTATTGGATGACAAAAAGTTCAACATATCCTGCGTGGCCGGGACTGCGACCTCCGGGATCAGATCTGGCAGGAATACAGGGTGGAACCCGTAGTTTGCGAAAAACGGGGACTGTCTAGTAGCCGAGTGACTCACATTGTTATACGCAAATTCCGCAAGTGGCAGGAGAGTAAACCAGTCATCTTGGAGGAAAGTGGTATAGCACCTGAGGTACTGCTCTAGGGTCTGGTTTGTATGCTCCGTCTGGCCATTGGTCTGTGGGTGGTAAGCAGAGGAGAATGATAGCTTAATTCCCAGGGTATCACATAGAGCTTTCCAGAACCTAGATGTAAACTGAACCCCTCTGTCAGATACAATATCCCTGGGAATTCCGTGGAGTCTTACCACTTCCTTAATAAATCACGTGCTGTCTCAAGGGCCGTAGGTGTGTCCTTTAGAGGTACAAAATGGGCCATCTTGGACAGGCGGTCTACAATCACGAAGATTGCTGTGTGGTCCTGAGAGGGTGGAAGTTCCAGAATAAAGTCAATGGAAATCATTGTCCATGGTCTGTCGGGTATTGGTAATGGACGCAAGAGACCCCAAGCCTTATTCCTAGTAGGCTTGTTCCTCTGGCAAACGGGGCAGGTTTTTACGTAAGTTTCGCACTCTTTGGCCATATTAGGCCACCAGACAGTACGCTGCAACAGCTCCAAGGTCTTACGTACCCCAAAGTGCCCGGCCAGCGGGTGATCATGGCAGTATCCTAATACCAATGTATGGGCTTCCTCAGGGACCACAATCTGATCCTCCTTCCAGAGGAGTCCCTCCCTATTTAGTAAGGGGACACCGGGTGGACCTTGCATACCTACGGACGCGGTCTGCAATTGAGAATGGAGCTCCGATTGGAGGGCTAGGAAATTCCCTGGGGACAGGATAGTGTCTGGCTTGGGACTCTCTTCGGGATCCCCAAACATGCGGGAGAGCGCGTCAGGTTTCGTGTTCTTAGACCCTGGCCTATAGGTTATATGGAAAAAGAACCGTGAAAAGAACAGTGCCCACCTGGCCTGATGTGGCCTCAGACGTTAAGCTGTTCACAAATACTCTAGGTTCTTGTGATCCGTGAAAATCAATATCGGGTGTACCGCCCCCTCTAACAAGTATCTCCATTCCTCTAGTGCCACCTTGATCGCCAAGAGTTCCCAAGAGAGTTCCCGATCCCCGATCCCCGATATCATAATTCCTTTCAGCAGGAGTCAGTTTCCTGGAGAAGAAAGCCACCGGGTGTACAAGCTCCTTGATGCCCTTCCTCTGGGACAGGATCGCCCCAACCGCATTCTACCTCCAAGATATATGGCAAGGACGAATCGGGGTGGCTCAAAATAGGAGCTGCCGTAAACAACTCTTTTAAGGCTTCGAATGCCCTCTGTGCCTCGGGTGTCCACTGGAAGCGGACCCCCTGCCTAGTCAGCTGGGTGATAGGGGATACTATGTAAAAAAACAAAACCTCAGCGCTCAGGACTTCCTATTTACCATACAAAACCCCGTGAGATGCTGCTGTGCACAGGTACAAAAGACCAAAAACTTTTAACAATGAAAACCAGCGCAAACCCACATGATCAATTACATTACTCAGTGTAAAAAAACATTAATGTGCTAATAAAATTATATATAATAAATTATATATAAATTATGTTGATACAAAAATATATATATAAAATTATGAGTCCAGTGAAAAAACAAAGTGACAAAAAATCAGAAAAATCCCAGAAAGTATATATATATATATATATAATTAAAGTCCCGTGACAAAATTAATCAAATTAATTTATAATATATTTTCCATTTGATTCTTCCGTGTTACGGATCCCTTCACCATCCACCAGTGCAGAAATCAACATTAACCGCACTCACCAGATAATGGTGAGTCACACGCCTTTCAGGATTGTTAAGGGCTCCTGGACCCCCTTTACTTTCTCTGAGACCTCCAAGTGCTGTTTCCTCTCATGTCTAGGTACCTCTTCTGCTTACTCCTCTCACCGAATCCCCCAAAGGAAAATCAGGAAGAAGAAAAGACCATAGCGTGATACCGCAGTAACTTCTCCTTAAATTAATCTCTCCAGACCACTCACATTCTTTTGCGGGATATAGCCCGCTTTTTATTCAAAACAACAGCGATTCTCTTCAAAATTGATCCACTTTTCATGTACACCGATTATATAAGGATTATATAAGGACCCCACAGTTTAGTGTGCAGCAGGATGGCAGACCTCAGCTACAGACTCTTCTCCTTAGACTAAGATGGCCCCTTGGAACGCACCGCTCGGCGTGCGCTCCACTCACCGGAAATGACGTCAGACGACGGACCAGGCAACCGGAAGTGCGTCAACGCGTTTCGCCCCACCCACAGGGCGTTATCAAGACGCTCATTACCACTTCCCAGCCGCTTATAAAGCTTTGGGAGATCCCTCCCACTAATTCCTCTGGCACAAAAACCTGGATACAAGCATATCAATCACCACCATCCATCTGCACACCCAAGTGGGGTCCCTGTACATCGGAAGCCATTTCAAAAAATACATTACTTAAAAAATACATTGCTTCAAAAACATACTTTACTTAGAAAATATTCTTTAATATAAAAATAAATATAAAAATAAAAATAAAAAAATAAAAATAAAAATAAATATAAATAAAAATAAAAATAAAAATAAATATAAAAATAAAAAATAAATAAAAAATAAATAATAAATAAAAAATAAAATATAAAAAATAAATAAAATAAAAAATAAATAATAAATAAATAAAAATAAAAATAAAAATGAAAAAATAATAAATAATAATGAAAAAATAATAAAATAAAAATAAAAATAAAATTAAAATATAAAATAAAATTAAAAATAAAATTAAATTAAATATATAAAAATAAAAATAAAAAATAGAAATAAAATTAATAATAATAAAAATAAAAATAAATAATAAATACAAATAAAAATAAAAATAAACATAAACATAAACATAAAAATAAATAAAAATAAAAATACTTAAATTTAATCATGAACACGCACTACGGACCTATAACTGAATATTACCAATTCGACAAGAAACAATTTATATCAATATCTGCATTCAACCCATTAGGATGCAATGTACCCATTTGGTAAATCCACTTCGTTTCATTTTGGGACACATTTATTACCATATTGCCTCCCCTCCATGGGACTTCTACTCTATCTATCCCACAAAATTTCAACGATGCCGGATCTCTATTATGATATCTTCTAAAATGGTATGATAAACTATGATGTTTGAACCCCTTCTTTATGTTCCTAATGTGTTCTCCCAATCTGGTGGCAAGTTTCCTAGTTGTTCTCCCTATATACTGGAGCTTGCAGGGGCACTCCAGCAAATAGGTCACATGCGTACTATCACATGATATGAATTTATTGATCTTATGGGATCCTCCATTATAACAGGATTGAAAAACCTTTATTTGCTTCTTTTTATCCCCTTTCAGGGTTCTACAAACCAAACACCTCCCACATTTGAAAAAACCAACCCTATCCAAGAAGGTAACCAATTTTTTAGGTACATCTGGAACATTTTTAACAAGTCTAGACCTTAAAGTAGTTGGTTTTTTATATATAAACAAGGGCTTACTAGGTAACACTTTCTCAAGCGTTTCATCCCTCATCCCTCATCCCTTGGTTACCTTCTTGGATAGGGTTGGTTTTTTCAAATGTGGGAGGTGTTTGGTTTGTAGAACCCTGAAAGGGGATAAAAAGAAGCAAATAAAGGTTTTTCAATCCTGTTATAATGGAGGATCCCATAAGATCAATAAATTCATATCATGTGATAGTACGCATGTGACCTATTTGCTGGAGTGCCCCTGCAAGCTCCAGTATATAGGGAGAACAACTAGGAAACTTGCCACCAGATTGGGAGAACACATTAGGAACATAAAGAAGGGGTTCAAACATCATAGTTTATCATACCATTTTAGAAGATATCATAATAGAGATCCGGCATCGTTGAAATTTTGTGGGATAGATAGAGTAGAAGTCCCATGGAGGGGAGGCAATATGGTAATAAATGTGTCCCAAAATGAAACGAAGTGGATTTACCAAATGGGTACATTGCATCCTAATGGGTTGAATGCAGATATTGATATAAATTGTTTCTTGTCGAATTGGTAATATTCAGTTATAGGTCCGTAGTGCGTGTTCATGATTAAATTTAATTATTTTTATTTTTATTTATTTTTATGTTTATTTTTATTTTTATTTTTATTTATTATTTATTTTTATTTTTATTATTATTAATTTTATTTCTATTTTTTATTTTTATTTTTATATATTTAATTTTATTTTATTTTTAATTTTATTTTTATTTTTATTTTATATTTTAATTTTATTTTTATTTTTATTTTATTATTTTTTCATTATTTATTATTTTTTCATTTTTATTTTTATTTTTATTTTTATTTATTTATTATTTATTTTTTATTTTATTTATTTTTTATATTTTATTTTTTATTTATTTATTTTTTATTTATTTTTTATTTTTATATTTATTTTTATTTTTATTTTTATTTATATTTTTATTTATATTTATTTTTATTTTTATTTATTTATTTTTATTTTTATTTTTATATTTATTTTTATATTAAAGAATATTTTCTAAGTAAAGTATGTTTTTGAAGCAATGTATTTTTTAAGTAATGTATTTTTTGAAATGGCTTCCGATGTACAGGGACCCCACTTGGGTGTGCAGATGGATGGTGGTGATTGATATGCTTGTATCCAGGTTTTTGTGCCAGAGGAATTAGTGGGAGGGATCTCCCAAAGCTTTATAAGCGGCTGGGAAGTGGTAATGAGCGTCTTGATAACGCCCTGTGGGTGGGGCGAAACGCGTTGACGCACTTCCGGTTGCCTGGTCCGTCGTCTGACGTCATTTCCGGTGAGTGGAGCGCACGCCGAGCGGTGCGTTCCAAGGGGCCATCTTAGTCTAAGGAGAAGAGTCTGTAGCTGAGGTCTGCCATCCTGCTGCACACTAAACTGTGGGGTCCTTATATAATCCTTATATAATCGGTGTACATGAAAAGTGGATCAATTTTGAAGAGAATCGCTGTTGTTTTGAATAAAAAGCGGGCTATATCCCGCAAAAGAATGTGAGTGGTCTGGAGAGATTAATTTAAGGAGAAGTTACTGCGGTATCACGCTATGGTCTTTTCTTCTTCCTGATTTTCCTTTGGGGGATTCGGTGAGAGGAGTAAGCAGAAGAGGTACCTAGACATGAGAGGAAACAGCACTTGGAGGTCTCAGAGAAAGTAAAGGGGGTCCAGGAGCCCTTAACAATCCTGAAAGGCGTGTGACTCACCATTATCTGGTGAGTGCGGTTAATGTTGATTTCTGCACTGGTGGATGGTGAAGGGATCCGTAACACGGAAGAATCAAATGGAAAATATATTATAAATTAATTTGATTAATTTTGTCACGTGACTTTAATTATATATATATATATATACTTTCTGGGATTTTTCAGATTTTTTGTCACTTTGTTTTTTCACTGGACTCATAATTTTATATATATATTTTTGTATCAACATAATTTATATATAATTTATTATATATAATTTTATTAGCACATTAATGTTTTTTTACACTGAGTAATGTAATTGATCATGTGGGTTTGCGCTGGTTTTCATTGTTAAAAGTTGATAGGGGATACTAGGCTCGAAAAGTTCTTAATGAACTTCCTATAAAAGTTTACGAAGCCGATAAAGCGTTGGACCGCTTTCTTATCGGTGGGTGCTGGCCAATCTAAGATGGCTGAAACCTTTTGGGGATCCATGGCTATTCCCGTGGGAGAGATGGTTAGACCCAGAAATGAAATACTACTCTGTTCAAAGCAGCACTTGTCTGCCTTGGCATACAAGCTGTGTTGGCGGAGCTGTTCTAACAGGCGCCTCACGTGACCCCTATGGTCCTCCAAGGTTGGGGAAAAGATAAGGATATCGTCTAGGTATACAATGACGAAGATATCCAGATAGTCCCTGAACACATCGTTTATGAAATGCTGGAAGGTGGCTGGAGCGTTGCATAGGCCGAAGGGCATAACCAAATATTCAAAGTGTCCGAATCTGGTACGGAATGCTGTCTTCCACTCGTCCCCCTCTCTGATACGGACTAAATTATAGGCACCTCTCAAGTCTAGTTTAGTGAAGACAGATGCTGATTTTAGCCTCTGAAAAAGTTCAGGGACTAGTGGTAGCAGGTAGCGGTTCTTCACCGTGACTTTATTCAAGTCCCGGTAATCTACGCAGGGCCGGAGGGACTTGTCCTTTTTTTCCACAAAGAAAATGCCCACCCCAGCTGGTGACGTGGAGGGTCTAATAAACCCCTTATGGAGGTTTTCATCGATGTATTCTCTCAGCACCCCTAACTCCCGCTCGGATAAGGGAAATATCCGCCCAAATGGAATCTCCGACCCTGGGAGGAGATCAATTGGGCAGTCATAACCTCGGTGCGGGGGGAGAATGTCCGCCCCCCGCTTGCTAAACACATCCAAAAAACTATGGTAGGCCGAAGGAATGACTTGCGCCAGTTCCACATCTGTCTCTAGACACAACAAGGTCTCCGGAATCGGGGAGGTCTTAGGGAGGCAATGCTGCTGGCAGTATGTGGAGAGGAACTGGATAGAACCCGTCTTCCAGTCCACCTGGGGATTATGGGCTCGTAACCACGGGAGCCCCAAAATAATTGGAAATAATGGGGATGCTATGGCGTCTAACCGAAGGAGTTCTTCATGATGGGTCGATATAATAGTACGGATAGGTGGGGTCTCGTGGTCCACCACCCCTGACTTGATACGGGATCCATCTGCCAGAAAAATATTCAATCTTACCTCCTTAGCCTGTAGGGGGATTTGTTGCTGAACTGCAAAGTCCAAATCTATGAAGCAACTACACGCCCCAGAATCCACAATTGCTGTGGTCACCACCGTTCTCCCTGGCAGCTGAAGTGACACAGGTACCGCTAGATAACTAGTGCTGCCCACACTGGTAGAATTGACCGTAGAAAAAACAGTGGAACACTTACCCCCCTTGGCTGGACAGGTACGTACCACATGGCCTGCTCCCCCACAGTATAGGCAGAGATGGTTGGTAAGACGCCTCTGGCGTTCCTCAGGTGTAAGTGTTGGCCGTGTCCTTCCCGGTGGCCCGGTCTTGGGTGTATCCATAGCATCCTGATTCTGGCTTGCCGGCTGGAACTGGGTTGAAGCCTGGGGGGGTGTTTCAGTTGGTCCTTGTCCTTGGTTGCACCTTTCCTGCCTACGCTCCCGCTACCGGCGGTCAATTCGAATAGTCAATTCTATTAGGGCCTCCAAAGTACTAGGTATGTCTATTCGGGCCAATTCGTCCTTCAGTGATTCAGCTAACCCTATGCGGAACTGGTGGTGCAGAGCCGCCTCGTTCCATTGGCTGTCACTACACCAACGCCTGAATTCGGCGGCATAGTCCTCCACTGTCCGGTGACCCTGCCTGAGTGTATATAGGGCCCTCTCGGCCGTTGCGGCGCGCAGCGGGTCATCATACAAGAGGGCCATAGCCTCAAAAAATACTGTCACTGACCTCAACAGTGGGTCTCGATTCTCTAGGAGCCGGTGGGCCCAGTCTTGGGGTCCACCCTGTAGTAGGGCAATGATGAACCCTACTCTCACTGATTCAGAGAAAAAGGTCCGAGGCTGGAGGTCAAAGTATAGCTGACAGGAGCTACGAAAGGCCCTGAATCTACTTCGGTCTCCAGAAAAACATTCTGGTGTGGGGACACGGGGTTCAGGGGCGGGTAACAACCCTGGTGTCTCCCTAGTGGGTTCCCCAGACCCCCTGGTAGATGTGGCTATGGTCTGCATGCGACTGTCCAATTTTGTATAACCCTCCTGTAGACCCCTAATTCCTAGTGTAAGGGTCTCCATCTGTCGGCAGATGTCATCCAGAGGGGACGTTCCCCTTCCAGGCTCAGTCATGGCCGCAAGGTACTGTCAGGCTCCGCCCAACGGGATCTCTAGTGGTCCACGGCACGGGGTCTCCCAGGACGCGGAGTCTAAGTCCCAGTCTGCCTTTTCACTAGGGCCCCTGATGGTGGGGATGGACTTGGTGCAAGACTGGAACCAGGTTGCGCCCCTGGGCACCCCCGGCGGTGGCAGAGGGGTCCCGCTGAGGGTATGTGCCCGGGATGAGCCTGCTGTGAAGGGGATGAAAGGTCCGATCCGAGCGGATGGATGGGATGACAGATCCCGATCCGAGCGGGATGGACGGATGACAGATCCCGATCCGAGCGGGATGGATGGGTGACAGCTAGGAGTGAGCGAGGTCAGACTAGCCGGGTCGGTATCGTGCGGGCAGCGTGGTACAGGGGGAGTAAGCGGAGAATGGTCGGGGTCACAAGCCAGGTTCAGCAAGTAGCGGGCAGCGCGGTACCGAGGGTCACGCAGAAGGATGGTTAGGGACGAGCAGGAGTCAGAGCAGGAGAGGGTCAGCATAAGTCAGAACAGGCAGAGTTTGGCAACCAGGAAGCGTACTTACAGGATCAGGAACAAGACCTTGCGGCAACCTGGAGATGCACAGGGCAGCTTTAAATAGAGCGCCCTGTTCTCCCATTGGTGCGGCCGCGATCGCTACTGCGCATGCGCGACCGCCGCTGCGATCGCCGAGGACTCTGCGCTCGCCGGCTGGGACGGATCGGCCGTCTGCACATGCGCGCACCGCCGAGGACCCGGGATCCCTGACAGACATCTGGGAATATTTGCAAAATGGAGCCTTCAAATGTGATTGTAGGGGTATTGCGGGCGGCCCTGAGTATATTTTCTTTAATCAGGAAATCCTTCATACAAAGGACAATGTCTCGAGGAAGTTTATCATTAGAAGGTTTTGGGCGCAGGGCTCTGTGAATGCGGTCACAAGCAAAGGAACCGGTGTCGTGGTCCGGGAGGAGTGATTGGAATAGCTTGGTCATGGCTTTTGTAAGGTCATTCACAGACTCTGGGACTCCTCTGACTCGCAAATTATTCCTGCGGTTACGATTATCAAGATCTTCAACTTGTGCCTGCAATTGTGCAAAGGCTGTCTGTAAATGTTCGTGATCCCTGGAAAGCTCTCCATAAGCCCGGCTGAGTTCATCATGTTTGGTTTCCAAGCGGTCAGTTCTGGAACCCTATGCTGCTGTTTCCTGGGATAGAACATTTGTGCTCTTGTAGAGTTCTGATTGGAATTTAGCAGCTAGCTTAGTGTACATAGTTTCCAGGCAAGATTCCAAGTCCCCCTTTGTAAGTTGTTGTGCACATTCATTGTCCTGAGTTAATGGATGAACTATGATATCCTGCGTGGGACTGGATGGATATGCCCGTTCCGTATTCTCTTGAGACATGTTGCTTATCTTGTGCGTTTTAAGAAGGTATGTTGTAAGGGACTTCTGAGCTTGTCCCTTTTTTTTCTTGGTGGATGGCATATAGGAAGTCCCTTGGGGGTGATCAGCTGAAAATTAGATGGCCAAGGAAAATAACCCCAGGAGACCCATAACGCCCTAAGCAGGTACATGAGAGTAGTTACATGGATGCGGTCAGGCACATCGGCAGGATCATTATATTGTAAAAATGATAATTAAACTGCATAAATGCAGAGTGGACATAGGCTGCAACAGGCTCCCCTGACTAGGCCAGGTATCCAAGGGTCGGATCCAATTCCCACCCCAGGAGGCCCTTGGGCCCAGCAGGAGTCACATTCACAGGGGGAGGAGCACGTGGACCAGAGAGTGGGAGCCACGGACCACTAAACATTGGGGGGGGACCAGATGACCAGTACTCCCCCCCCCCCCCCCCCCTATACTGCTTGTACCCACTGCGATCCAGATGAGACAGGATCAGGACTGGATGGAGCAGATCACACTAGACCTCAGGCCTCCGTCGCCTCAGAGGGGGGAAATAAGGTCCAGCGCCACCCCCCCGGATATGGGGGGTGGTCAATGTGCCTCCGATGCCCCGGACGGGTCCACTTCTGCCCGGATGGTCGCGGGTTCTGCGCCAGGGCTCCGCGGTCACACCGGGATGCAGGGAGGGGTAATTCAGTTCGGCCCCCCAGATGCAGATGATATGGAGGAAGGCCTCCTCTGCCCCGGATGGGTTTGCGGCCGCCGGATGGCAGCGGAGATGAGGCCGAGGCTCCGCAGCCGCGCTAGGCCGCAGATGTCCACGATCGCAGGGACGGGCAATATAGCCCGGATCCCCTCCCCCAGATGCAGGGGATGGTAAGGTAGCCTCCGGCACCACGCACAATGCCCCCGCTGCCCGGATGGCAGCGGATTAAAATTCCGGGCACCGGAGCTGTGAATTTGGCGGCCGCTCCGGTCGCCATCTTGGACACGCCCCCAGGTGTTTTATATTTTGATAAACAGATGAATGTGTAAAATGTCAATGCTTCAAAAAATGTGAATATTTAAACATTACCTGACAATACAAACCTATGTATGCCTTCTCGCGAGTCAGAAAAGGGGGGGATGAGTGTACCCCCTGCGCTTGACCCATACTAGCCCACCTGTCTTCATTGTTGGAGTGTACCCTTAGTAGGACCCCCCTGACATAACACCTTGTCCCCTTGTTGATTAGGACAAGGGCCTCTTAGCCACAACCCTGATCTGCACTATATTGCCAAAAGTATTTGGACATCCCTCCAAATCATTGGATTCAGGTGTTCCAATCACCTCCATGGCCACAGGTGTATAAGATCTAGCAAGTAGACTGCTTCTACAAACATTTGTGAAAGAATGGGTTGCTCTCAGGAGCTCAGTGAATTCAAGTGTGGTACTGTGAGAGGTTGCCACCTGTGCAATAAGTCCATCCATGAAATTTCCTTGCTACTAAATATTCCACGGTCAACTGTTGGTGGTAGTATAACAAAGTGAAAACAACTGGGAATAACAGCAACTCAGACACGAAGTGGTAGGCCACATAAAATGACAGATCGGGGTCAGCGCATGCTGAAGCTCACAGTGCACAGAAGTTGCCACCTGTCTGCAGAGTCAATAGCTAAAACTTTGTGTGGCCTTCAGATTTGCACAACAGTGCGTAGACAGTTTCATGGAATGGGTTTCCATGACTGAGCAGCTGCATCCAAGCCTTGCATCACAGTGCAATGAAATGCATCGGATGCAGTGCTTTACATGCCACCACTGGACTCTATAGCAGTGGTCTCCAAACTGCGGTCCGGGGGTCGAATGTGGCTCTTTGCTTGCCTTTATTTGGCCCTTGGAGCATTGGATATTATTCCTCCCAATAAAAGCAATGATGGGACACTTTATCATGGCATTTTCTCCTTCCACTGGCCACAGTCTCGCCCTCCTAAAGCCTGAAGGTCAGTAAACTGGCCTCTTGCTTGGAGGTTTGGAGACCCCTGCTCTAGAGCAGTGGAGACGTGTTCTCTGGAGTGATGAATCATGACTGGCAATCCAATGGATGTGTCTGTGCTTGGTGGTTGCCAGGAGAACAGTACTTGTCTGACTGCGTTGTGCCATGTGTAAAATTTGGTGGAGGAGGGATTATATTGTGGGGTTGCGGTGGGACTTAGCCCCTTAGTTTCAGTGAAGGGAACCCTTAAGTTATGAGCATATCTAGACATTTTGGATAATTTCATTCTCCCAACTTTGTGGTAACAGTTTGGGGATGGCCCTTTCTTGTTCCAACATGACTGCGCACCAGTGCACAAAGCAAGGTCCATAAAAACATGAATGAGCGAGTTTGGGGTGGAGAAAAAAAAAACACAAGTCAACATAAAATTGAATGGTGCTGGCAAAGCTGCTGCTGCTTCTGCAATGAGCTTGGTCGTAGAGGGGATAACAATATTTGGTTGAGGGGGTTGCTCTCTACATCAGGGGTCCTCAAACTCCGGCCCGCGGGCCACATGCGGCCCGCCAAGGCCATTTACCCGGCCGGCTGGCAGGGGCAGGACAGGAAGGGACACTAAGTACAGGGGCGGGCAGGGGGCTGCCTGGCTCCGGTCCCAGTCCCACGACGATCCAGTCCAGGAAGCGCTGCTCCTTCACTCCGGCCACTCCCTCACTCCTGCCACTTGGCTCCGCCTCCTCACCGGTGATTGGGCGCCAGAACTGTAGCTCAGGAAAGGCACACAGGCGGCCAATCACCTGTGAGGAGGTGGAGCCGAGTAGCCCCGTGAACATCGAGTGAGAGCCCAGAGTGAAGGACAGCTGACAGGTAAGTGTGCCGTGCTAATGGTGCTCCTGCAACCAGGTATGCTGGCTGCAGTAGCACCTAGGCTGGAGCAGTGGTCAGCAAGTTACATGTCATTGGTGTCAGTGGGAGGAATAGTGCCCCATCATTGGTGTCACTGATACTAATGATGGGGCATTATTCCTCCACTGACACCAATGATGGGACACTATTCCTCCCCCCACTGACTTCAACGATGGGGCACTAATCCTCCCCTCCACTGACACCAACGATGGGGCACTATTCCTCCCCTCCACTGACACCAACGATGGGGCACTATTCCTCCCCTCCACTGACACCAACGATGGGGCACTATTCCACCCCCCACTGACACCAACGATGGGGCACTATTCCACCCCCCACTGACACCAACGATGGGGCACTATTCCACCCCCCACTGACACCAACGATGGGGCACTATTCCACCCCCCACTGACACCAACGATGGGGCACTATTCCACCCCCCACTGACACCAACGATGGGGCACTATTCCACCCTCCACTGACACCAACGATGGGGCACTATTCCACCCTCCACTGACACCAACGATGGGGCACTATTCCACCCCCCACTGACACCAACGATGGGGCACTATTCCACCCCCCACTGACACCAACGATGGGGCACTATTCCACCCCCCACTGACACCAACGATGGGGCACTATTCCACCCCCCACTGACACCAACGATGGGGCACTATTCCACCCCCCACTGACACCAACGATGGGGCACTATTCCACCCCCCACTGACACCAACGATGGGGCACTATTCCACCCCCCACTGACACCAACGATGGGGCACTATTCCACCCCCCACTGACACCAACGATGGGGCACTATTCCACCCCCCACTGACACCAACGATGGGGCACTATTCCACCCCCCACTGACACCAACGATGGGGCACTATTCCACCCCCCACTGACACCAACGATGGGGCACTATTCCACCCCCCACTGACACCAACGATGGGGCACTATTCCACCCCCCACTGACACCAACGATGGGGCACTATTCCACCCCCCACTGACACCAACGATGGGGCACTATTCCACCCCCCACTGACACCAACGATGGGGCACTATTCCACCCCCCACTGACACCAACGATGGGGCACTATTCCACCCCCCACTGACACCAACGATGGGGCACTATTCCACCCCCCACTGACACCAACGATGGGGCACTATTCCACCCCCCACTGACACCAACGATGGGGCACTATTCCACCCCCCACTGACACCAACGATGGGGCACTATTCCACCCCCCACTGACACCAACGATGGGGCACTATTCCACCCCCCACTGACACCAACGATGGGGCACTATTCCACCCCCCACTGACACCAACGATGGGGCACTATTCCACCCCCCACTGACACCAACGATGGGGCACTATTCCACCCCCCACTGACACCAACGATGGGGCACTATTCCACCCCCCACTGACACCAACGATGGGGCACTATTCCACCCCCCACTGACACCAACGATGGGGCACTATTCCACCCCCCACTGACACCAACGATGGGGCACTATTCCACCCCCCACTGACACCAATGACGGGGCACTGTTCCCCCCCACTGACACCAATGATGTGGCACTATTCTTCCCACTGACACCAACGATGGGGCACTATTCCTCCCACTGACACCAATGATGGGGAATGATTCTTCCCACTGACACCAATGATGGGGAATGATTCTTCCCACTGACACCAATGATGGGGCACTATTCCTCCCCCTGACACCAATGATGGGGCACTATGCCTCCCCTTGACACCAGTGATGGGGCACTATTCCTCCCACCTACACCAATGATGGGTCACTATTCCTCCCACTGACACCAATGATGGGGCACTATTACAACCTCTGATACCAGTGATGGGGCACTATTCCTCCCACCTACACTAATGATGGGTCACTATTCCTCCCACTGACACCAATGATGGGGCACTATTCCTCCCACTGACACCAATGATGGGGCACGATTCTTCCCACTGACACCAATGGTGGGGCACGATTCCTCCCACTGACACCAATGGTGGGGCACGATTCTTCCCACTGACACCAATGGTGGGGCACTATTCCTCCCACTGACACCAATGATGGGGCACGATTCCTCCCACTGACACCAATGATGGGGCACGATTCCTCCCACTGACACCAATGATGGGGCACGATTCCTCCCACTGACACCAATGATGGGGCACGATTCCTCCCCCTGACACCAATGATGGGGCACGATTCCTCCCCCTGACACCAATGATGGGGCACGATTCCTCCCCCTGACACCAATGATGGGGCACTATTCCTCCCCCTGATACCAATGAGGGGGCACTATTCCTCCCCCTGATACCAATGATGGGGCATTATTCCTCCCCCTGATACCAATGATGGGGCACTATTCCACTCCATAAGACACACTTGGGGGGGAAATGTCTGTGCGTTTATGGAGCGGCTGGCCCAGTATTCCTGCCACCGTTGTATGTCCGCAGTCTCTGGTCATCTCCTGTACTGTGTCCGCATTTGTTCATAGTTTTTTTTTTTTTTTTTTAAACTATAGTCCGGCCCTCCATCGCTCTGAGGGACAGTGAACTGGTCCCCTGTTTAAAAAGTTTGAGGACCCCTGCTCTACATCATCATTGTGATGAGTATGGAGCCACCTATTGGGTATTCACTGCAATTGCAGTCTATTTTCTGAAACAGTAAGTTTGACTTACACATCAGTCTACTTCCAGTTTAGCTTTCAGAAGAACACATCAATTAAGGCCTCCTTCTCCCTTTAACAAACGCAATGGATGAACTTTCAGGCATATGTATATCAAAGTCACATACATAGCTAGATTGCATTTCAATATATTTAATGTGATTTGTAAGTAGCTGTTTGTAAGAAATGCGTTCATTGTGTGCATTTGTAAAGAGACTTATAACTTCAGTTTATGTGATTATATTGCAGTTTTACAGAACTATTCATAGAAACAAATTCAGTTTTGGAATGAAACACAACTCTGCTTCTGTCCGTTTTGTTAGCTAGCTGTTGGCAAACCATTAGTAGGACATCATAGTAAATTGTATCTGTATACAGGCGAAGACAGAGGAGCTTCACAGTAAAAAGGCATCTCTATACAAGGGAAGATGGAGAAGATTCACAGTAAAAAGGCGTCTGTATATAGGCAAATATAGAGAAACTGTTAATCTAAAAATTATAGTGTATCATGAGAGGGTCAGCTAAATCCTAACATAAATGAGCCCTGCTAAAAGCATGTAATTATCTTACTAAATAAGAAGGAGAACAAAGCCAACGTGCCACAGGACATTCAGTAAATGAATGTGAGCCATATGAAAGATTGGCTTGTGTATGTGACTGACACATAACCCCAAAAGGTCAGAGGGCCCACAATGTGAGTGCATACAAAAGGTACATGACAATATATTCATGTAAGATTTAAAAAAAAAAAAGGGGGAGGGAGAGCCATGGGCATTCAATAAACGAATGTTGGGTATCGAAGTGTGTATGATGTATTACAGCAGAGAGGTGTTAGAAACTCATTGATGGTTACAGTATTTTTAGACAAGGGTGTGCTACCAAATATTAAATTGAGGGTGGCAATAATTTTGTCTAGTCCATTTTGGGGGTTTTGCATGGAATGTGTCAGATTTAGCTTTTTGTTTCTCCACTTTTTTTGTGTCCTACCAATACTAAAAAAGAAATATACATGAGAATGTCTAAATATTTGTAATTGCAACAATTTTCTGGGCAAAGTAGTGCATTATCTGACAGAAATGCAGGGGTGCCAATATTTTTGGCCATAACTGTATGTGGTATCACTGTGAGCGTCAGGAGCAGGATAATTTATTTTACGGGTTTTTCTGGGTGGTAATTTATGCCAATAGCAAAAAATATACAGCTAAATTTAAAAAATCAGGAGATATCCATTACCGTTTACACCAAAAGAAAGCCAACTTGTCCTGAACAAAACAAGGTATAATCCACCTGGATACACAAAGTAGCTGCAACATTGTGCTTAGACATTAACATTTGTTTTACTCTTAGTAATTAAGGGGTTAAACAATATAGGCACTTATTTTTAATGTTTTATATAGCTATACCTGCAAAAGTGGCCAGTGATCTATCGGTATCTTATTTCCTGACTAAAGTCAGTGATCTTATTTTCCGACTACAGTACACAGGTTTCTATTAATCAAGACCATGGGTTATATGCCTCCACCTTCCGGTGAGGACAGTGGCAAGCAAAGTTGCTCAGAAGAGCTCATATAACCTTAGATGATGGGTGACCTATCTACTGAGAGCTGTTTTTTGGCACATACAACGTAATTCTTTTTTTGCATACCAGGTATGACATACATTGCCTATATGCATGTCTATTCCTATCAAAGTAGTATTTATTTTTATTTTCAGCCAAACAGTGCAGTGGTGTGATGTTTTACATCTTTGATTTTGTCACATAATCCCATTCCAGGATTCAAAAGTGTTTTCCATGGTATTCTTTAAATCAGAGTGTCAGACCAGAGAGATTCACTAACATTAATGATATGCAGTTCCTTCATATACACTATCCACAAAGGAAGCCTTCATAGATCACGTATCTCCTCATCAATTCCTCTAGAGTCTGCCTTATCCCCTTTAGACTATCATGAGAACAAAGTCTTTGAATATATTGCCTCATCAGACTAATCTTGGTTTATTTGACTAGTATGGATAAAAATCTCTAATCATTCTGTGTATTAGCTTGTCAAACTAATCTCAAGTTCTCTAACTATATGGATAAAAGTGTCTCATAAGTCTTTTCACTCGGATGTCCTATCAATAGATCTGTGCTTGCTACACATAAATTACATCCCAAGGTAACTCCTCATATTTTTCCAAAGACAATTTTGTAATATGAACTATTATCTGAGAATTACAAAATATCTAGAAATACTCACTTAAAGCTATACTCTTGTCTCACTATCATATATAGCTCATTATTTTCCTCATTGTCCTGGTCATCTATTAAGTTCTTCGTCTGGTAAGTCATGAACCCCATTAAAAACAAAAGCACCCCCCAAACTAAAATGCCATCCGAACATGTTTCACTGCTTAAATTGCAGTGTCATCAGGGGTAATATACAATATCTCACAGAAGTGAGTACACCCCTCACATTTTTGTAAATATTTTATTATATCTTTTCATGTGACAATACTGAGGAAATTACAATGTAAAGTAGTGAGTGTACAGCTTGTATCACAGTGTAAATATAACAGTGACACTCAGGCCCTGATTTACTAATGTGCCTAGACACATTTCCGTGGGATAAAGTCTACTTTTCAATAGAGTCCGTCTACTTTTAGACGGCGAAGACATTTACTAAAGAAAGAATTTAACAAGTAGACTTGAAAGTGAATTTACTAACTAGGCACAATCCAGGAATCAGTCTAAAACAGTAGATGTCCTCGAAGCATGCCTAACAGAATGAAAAATCACTGCAGAAACATGTTCACATTAAAATTTGCTTTCCCAAATATCTGGCCTTCACTTTAAACAATATATTACATTTCAAAAATTTTTTACAATGGATAAAAAATAGTTTTTTAAGGGAATTCATGACAGTCAAGAACTAGAGGCTTTTCCAACACCTATGCAGGGACAGAAATGAGCATGTGCAGGACACAATTTAACCGTCTGCTGTGGGCGCTTTCTTTTTAGATGCTGTTTAACCACTAGGGGATCGCCCGCAGTACATATACTGCTACAAGGCAGCCCCTGTGCTCAGGATCATGTATATAAAGGTGATCCTGCTTTCCGGGGTAGGGAGCACGTGACCGCCCTACCCGTGGCACCGATCGCGGCCGCGGGTGTCAATCATCAGATCCCGGCCTGTGATTACCCGGCGATTGCCGGCAATCACTGACAGAGAGGAAGGCTGCATTGTTTTCAATGGAGCTTTCCTCCCTGTCAGCTTTCAGCTCACTGTTCCGAGATCGCAGGACACAGCCTCCCGGAGCAGTGTGTAACAGAGCAGTACACACCCCTGCCCCCTAGTGAAACACTTAACTCTTTGATTGTCTCCAAAAGTTAACCCCTTCCTCCCCAGTGCCATTAGTACAGTGTCAGTGGTTTTTTTTTTGCACTGATCACTGTATTGGTGTCACTGGGGATGTCAGTGACCCCAAGTCAGTTACCCCCCAGTGTCAGAATGTCCCCCGCAGTCCCGTCATAAGTCACTGATTGCCGCCATAAGTCGCTGATCGCCACTATTATTAGTATAAAAAAAAATTAAAAATACAGTATATATACCGCCATTTGTAAATGCTATAACTTTCACGTAAACCAATTAATTTACAAGTATTGGGATTTTGTTTAGCAAGGACATGTCGCAGAATACATTTTGGCCGAAATTTATGATGAAATTTGATTTTCACATTTTTTTACTGGGCATGTTTTATAGCAAAAAGTCCAAAATATTGTTTTTTTTCCTCAAAATTGTCGGTCTTTATTTTTATAGCGCAAAAAAATAAAAACTGCACAGGCGATCAAATACCACCAAAAAAAGCCCAATTCGTGAGGAAAAAAGGATGTAAATTTAATTTTGGTGCAGCATTGCATGGCCGAGCAATTGTCAGTTAAAGTGACGCAGCACCATAACACGAACCGCTTATGTAACCGCTTCTTGACCGCCCTATAGCAGAAATACTGCTACAGGGCGGCACAGGTGTGCAAAATCACATATATATACGTGATTCGCTTTCCCGTGGTTTTCACGCCCCTCACAGATGGCGTCAGATTGCCAGTCAGTACACCAGTCTTCACATTTAATTCCCTTGATTGCCAGGAAGACGCTCATACACAATAAACCTGCATTGCTAGTATAGTGTTTGAATTAATCAATATGTTTGATCAGATCAGCACTATACCAGCGTTCACATTAAAATAGCGTCCCCAAAAACACAGAGTTAGCGGGATCAGCCCCGACACCTGCCAGCACCTGTGTTTAGCCCCTACTCTTACCCTCCCCTTCTCCCCCAGCAGGTGCAGTGCCAGTAGGTCACTGTCACTTGATATATTGCACACAAAACCGCAGTGTTCGCAAGTGCATCTCTGTTGCACTTGCCGGTAAATTTTGATGACTCTCATATGCAGCAGAGTGCCAGTACTAGTGCCGTGCTAACTTTTGGTGAACTGGTGAGCACCAGCGGTCTAGTACATCCTGGTCTCTCACATAACTCTGAGATTGTAAGCTCCAAGGGGCAGGGCCCTCCTAACCCCCTTGTATTGAACTGTATTGTTGCTGTATTGTCTCCCATTATATTGTAAAGCGCTGAGAAAATTGTTGGCGCTATATAAATCCTGTATAATAAGAATAATACCAGCACTGGAGTATGACTTGGTGACGTGGCAAGTCCCATAAGTGCAGTACAAGCTGGTGCAGTGGCGAGCACAAGTACTGTCCCACAACCACCAAGAATTCACACACAGGCCCATAGAGCCCCTAGTATCCTTACAGATGTACTTGGAAATCCCGATTGGCAGCCCACAAATTCTGCAGCACCCATACTTCCCCCATTCACTGCCCAACCTGTAATTCAGGTGGAAATGGCAAATTTAACTCCTCCCCTTGATTTTTTGGAGCTGTTTTTCATGGAAGATCTGTATGCATTGATTGTGTATCAAAGCATTTTATATGCACAACAATGTATCGCCGCCAACCAAAATTCAAACCTTGCTAGACCATTCGCATGGAAACCCATTATGGTTTCCGAATTTATATTTTTTTGGGCCTAACCCTCAACATGGGCATTACTAAATAAAATGAATTGTGGTTGTATTGGTTCACAGACTTGATTCATCATATGCCCGTATTCTCTGCTGCCATGGGCAGGCATATATATGACAGTATAATGTGTTTTATGAATTTCAACAACAATACATTCTGTCGTCCTCGAGGTGACCCTGAATTTGACCGGCTCCACAAAATTCATTCCCTCGTAAATCACCTTAACCAAAAATTTGCAGATGTCTATACTCCTCAGCAAAAAATCTGCATTGATGAGTCTCTGATTAATTTTTCTGTCCGCCTTGCATTCAAACATTTTCTCCCCAGCAAGCGTGCCAGATATGGGGTCAAGATGTAGAAGACCTGTGAGAGGACAACAGGCTATACTTATAAGTTTTGGATTTACGAGGGAAAAAATAGTCACGTGGAACCCCCCGGATGCCCAGACTACATGAGCAGTAGTGACAAGATAGTTTGGGACTTGGTGTCATCCTTTTTCCATATGGGGTACCACTTATATGTGGACACTTTTTATTCAAGCGTGCCACTATTTAGACATTTGTACAGTCTTGGAACTGGCACATGTGGCAAAGTGTGACCTAATGTGTGCCCACCATTAGAAGTGGGTGGATGCAGGGCGGTATATTTTAATGGTGGGCATACCACACATTTTTTTTTTTTTTTTTGGCAGAGATTTCTTCTCTTTTTTTCATTCAGTCCCCATGCTGCATACAAAAAAAAAATAGAACATGGCATATACAGTCAGGTCCATAAATATTGGGACATTGACACAATTCTAACATTTTTGGCTCTATACACCACCACAATGGATTTGAAATTAAACGAACAAGATGTGTTTTAACTGCAGACTGTCAGCTTTAATTTGAGGGTATTTACATCCAAATCAGGTGAACGGTGTAGGAATTACAACAGTTTGCATTTGTGCCTCCCACTTGTTAAGGGACCAAAAGTAATGGGACAGAATAATAATCATAAATCAAATTTTCACTTTTTAATACTTGGTTGCAAATCCTTTGCAGTCAACTACAGCCTGAAGTCTGGAATGCATAGACATCACCAGATGCTGGGTTTCATCCCTGGTGATGCTCTGCCAGACCTCTACTGCAGCTGTCTTCAGTTCCTGCTTGTTCTTGGGGCATTTTCCCTTCAGTTTTGTCTTCAGCAACTGAAATGCATGCTCAATCGGATTCAGGTCAGGTGATTGACTTGGCCATTGCATAACATTCCACTTCTTTCCCTTAAAAAACTCTTTGGTTGCTTTTGCAGTATGCTTTAGGTCATTGTCCATCTGCACTGTGAAGCGGCGTCCAATGAGTTCTGAAGCATTTGGCTGAATATGAGCAGATAATATTGCAGAATTCATCCTGCTGCTTTCGTCAGCAGTCACATCATCAATAAATACAAGAGAACCAGTTCCATTGGCAGCCATACATGCCCACGCCATGACACTACCATTACCATGCTTCACTGGTGAGCTGGTATGCTTAGGATCATGAGCAGTTCCTTTCCTTCTCCATACTCTTCTCTTCCCATCACTCTGGTACAAGTTGATCTTGGTCTCATCTGTCCATCGGATGTTGTTCCAGAACTGTGAAGGCTTTTTTAGATGTTTTTTGGCAAACTCTAATCTGGCCTTCCTGTTTTTGAGGCTCACCAATGGTTTACATCTTGTGGTGAACCCTCTGTATTCACTCTGGTGAAGTGTTCTCTTGATTGTTGACTTTGACACACATACACCTACCTCCTGGAGAGTGTTCTTGATCTGGCCAACTGTTATGAAGGGTGTTTTCTTCACCAGGGAAAGAATTCTTTGGTCATCCACCACAGTTGTTTTCCGTGGTTTTCCGGGTCTTTTGGTGTTGCTGAGCTCACCGGTGCGTTCCTTCTTTTTAAGAATGTTCCAAACAGTTTTGGCCACGCCTAATGTTTTTGTTATCTCTCTGATGGGTTTGTTTTGTTTTTTCAGCCTAATGATGGCTTGCTTCACTGATAGTGACAACTCTTTGGATCTCATCTTGAGAGGTGATAGCAACAGATTCCAAATGCAAATAGCACGCTTGAAATGAACTCTGGACCTTTTATCTGCTCATTGTAATTGGGATAATGAGGGAATAACACACACCTGGCCATGGAACAGCTGAGAAGCCAATTGTCCCATTACTTTTGGTCCATTAAAAAGTGGGAGGCACATATGCAAACTGTTGTAATTCCTACACCGTTCACCTGATTTGGATGTAAATACCCTCAAATTAAAGCTGACAGTCTGCAGTTAAAGCACATCTTGTTCATTTAATTTCAAATCCATTGTGGTGGTGTATAGAGCCAAAAATGTTAGAATTGTGTTGATGTCCCAATATTTATGGACCTGACTGTGTGTATATATATATATGTGATTTTGCACTTCCCTTCCAGTGCATAGCAGTACTTATGCTGTAGGGCGATCAGGAAGCAGTTAAGGTAGGGGCTTGGAGCTGCAGCTCCAATACTCCCTACATTTATCCAGCCCTAAGAACACTACTGTGTGTGGGGGCATAGGTGGCTACTGTGTTGGGGGCAGAGTACATTACAGTGGGGGTGATATGAAGGTGTGCTGTGTACACTACTGTAGAGGGGTAATGTAAAGTTGGTAGAGGACACTACTGTGAAGGAGGGGCTGAGAACATTGTTGTTAAGTGGGGAATCTTGATGTGAAGTAGAGAGATCTGTGATATAATGAGAGGATTATGATATGCAGGGGGAGTTGAGGACACTGATGTAAGAACAGGATTGTGATATAGGAGGAGAAGCCTGTGATGTGAAGAATCTCGCACAAACATGCAATTCAGACCTCTGCTGGAAGAAAATGCTACTAATCGGACTTATGTGAATTTTAATTTAATACCCCTGACTGACCTCAGTCAAGCTGGCCTAGTTCCAGGCAAAGCAATAGAAACTATTGCAGTCGTTTTATTATAGGTCCTATTGTTTTGTGTAACAAAACAGCAATTTTGTACCACCTGCTGGCGTTTTTGGGTAATTTGAGCAATTTCAGGGCATTTTGCCAAGGCACCTCTGAAGAACCCAGAAGGTGCCCCAGGGTGCCTAGGCACCCTTGTTGAAAAATGCTGTTCTAGGCAATCTCGTTCAACATGTTAAACCTTTTGCGGCTATGGTGACGAGCCTGCAGACCTTGACAAAGTCAGACATTTACTAACAAAGCCCATTAGCTTCTGGGTGTCCTGGGTATGGGTTGTTTGTATCTACTTGTATTTCAGGTGAGTTTCCACTTCTAGAACAATTTTGACACCTGTGACATATGCATGTAGTTTTTCAATGAGCTAACAATTGCTATCAGAGTTAAACCTGCTTACTGCTGCCTCTAAATATAGATCTTCTACTAGATGCTATTGTGTGTGACCATGTGCAACTGTGACTCTGTTAGTAAATGTGGGATGCCCACGGAAATACGCGCACACTGCTTTGATTTATCCTGACAAATGCACCGCTTTCTCACTAGTGGCAGATGCACAGTTCTATAGCAAATTTACTCCATAGTGTTGTCTACACAAAATATCAAAATTAAGAATTTAAAGATTCATATCTTCATTTACAGTACCTATAGGACACATACTTATTGAAATTAACAGATAAAGTAATTGGGTAATTCGATGTGGGGTTTAATAGAAGTAACAATTCAACTGTGAGAAAATATTATTTTACATAGTTGAGAGGATTATTGCGTTATTGAGAAGGGCTAATGGGAACAGCTGCCTTACCTGTACAAACAATACACATGGGAAAGTGAGCACCACTCATTCTTCTACAAATTGCAAATCAGGTATGGAACATAGAAATTTGCCTCTCCAGGATATGGAATTAAAGTGATGTGTTTGCTAGTTAATGGGCCTTGAATACAGAATTTTTTTTGGACTGAACACATGTATGGCTGTGAGATGTCATCATAGGTTTTCTGTATGTAAGAATAAGTATAGGAAGAATACATATCTTGAAATGGTTATATAGGTCATTGGGTTGGAGGGTTTCTTTACTTTTTAACCTTTTTGATAAGACAATTTCTTCATCTATGAGAGGGGTTTCCAAACTTTCTAAACAAAGGGCCAGTTTTCTGTCCTTCAGACTTTAGGGGGCCATTGATAGTAAATGTCCTGGCATCAGTGGGAGTAAACAATGCCCCATCTTTGGTGTCAGTGAAAGGAATTGTGCCCCATTGTTGGTGTCATTAGATGGGAAGAATCATGCTCCATCGTTGGTGTCACTGTGAGGAATTGTTCCCCGTTATTATTGTCATTGGTAGGAACTGTGCCCCATTGTTGGTATCATTGAAAGGAATTGTGCACCTTCGTTGGTGTCTTCGGGGTGGAATTATGCCCCATTCCTATTGTCAGAGGATGACACATTGGCCCAAGAGCGAGATAAAAGCAAACAAAGGGCTGAATCCAGCCCCCTGCTACAGTCTGGAGACCACTGATCTATGAGGTACCTTCTAGGCCTCAATTTTTTGGCATATTTAACAACAAAATGCTGAACCCACAAAGTTGTCAGTGTTCATCCAATGTATTTTTTTTATGTAACACCCTCCTAGCCTAGGATGCTAGGTAAATGTAGTTTTTGGGTCTTTCTGCAATCAAGGGAACAGTGATCATTTGGCCTGCTCTGTTCCTAATTTTACAGGCTGGGGTTTGATTGCTTCCCCCTACATCTGGGAAAAGCTTGCAGAGCTTAGGGAGAGAGACAGAAATAGCCTGAATATGTATCATGCCACAGCCAATCTCTGCAGAGGAGTGTCTATAAGGGGGCTAATAAGGTGATAAATAGTCTGAAGCACTAGAGAGCTAGGTTCCAGAGCCTGAGGGACTGCTGCCCTTAGGCAGACCTTAGACTGTGCAGCTGTTCTAGAAGGCCTCAGTGGTGGTGTCATTGCTGAGGACCTGGATGGGTCTTAGAAACTGATTGCAGGAACTCACCACAAGGGATCTGTTCTGGAGAAGCGCTGTATCACTCAGTAGACAGTGTCCTGTTTTTTGACAGCTCAAGCAAGCTTTATAAATTCTGGTCTTTGAACGGCTGTAGAAAAGGGAAGACTGCAAATAAACAGGTAAAACTTATGCAGGAGGATTTCATTGAGTATATGCAGGGGTTTACAGCTGCTTTATGGAGAAGATTGTCCTCCAATTGCTATGTGCTAATAATTTTGGAATATCCCATGCCCTAAACTCTCTCCTGTTAAAGTTTCTTCAAGCAAGAGATCATCCCTTTAGGCTGTGTTATTGGAGCCGATGTGAATGGACTGCTGTGAGTGGATTAGTGCTTGCGGTGGTAGGCAGCTTCTTTACTTTTAGGGAAGAACCAGCTAAGAGCAAGCCACTACAAGGGTAGCACTACATTTTGTTTCACCCCTTCTGTCTTTATAGTGTTTTAGTGAAGTCAGAGTAGGGGACACTTTGCAATTTTGTTTGAATGCTTTTTAACCAATTCAGAAAAGTGAGACTTTGGCACCTTTTTTTTAGTTAGCAGAAATAACAGCCTTATTTGCATTTGGAATTTTTGTATATATTTTCTTTTGTTTTCTGTTTGAGAATGATTGAGAATAATTCCAATATTGTACAACATTAGTGTCATTTTCTGATTTTTTTATAGTCATTTGTCAAGTAATGCTGCATAATTTCTTGGGTCAATTCTTCAATTAGCGTATAGTGAATTTAAGATTACATATGCAGTTAACTTTCACCTAATTCATAAGTAAGGAGTGTGTTATACAATTCAGATTGGTTATTGCACAGCACTTCATATTAGAGTGTGATGATAATATTTGCTGAAGTTTACTTTTAAGGAAATGTTATAATGTATTACAATGCTTTTTCTTCTTGTAGCTGTAATTGCAATTCACAACCTCCTAATCCTGTGAAAGTGGTCGTAGCAGGGGCTCAGAATTACCTCAGTGCTGTGCTCAGATTATTTGTGGAGCAGCTCTCACACAAGACTCCAGACTGGCTGGGATACCTGCGGTTTCTTATCATCCCTTTAGGTAACCAGAGAAAGTATATTTTTCCTTCCAGAATAAACAAGCTAATAGCAGTGTTCAGTAATAATTGGTCATACGCCACTCTGCAATTTTGTTAACAAATTGTTCTTTTCAGAATGTTCATTGGATTTTCTAGTGGTTATTAAAGTGAAACTGAAAATTTGTTAATAATGAAAAATTACTTGTGAGCCACTAAGGTGTTTTAATATAAATTGTTTGTGCTGGATAGGTTGCAGGCTCCCTTGCTCACCCTCATAAATGTGTGCAAACTATGTGTGAAAGATATATAATAATAGGGTGCCGCGCTCTGTCACAAACCTGTGTCTAAATAATATATTAGTATATTAAGATCCAAACATGATTTTCAATATCTAATATTTATAATCTGCATGATCTCTAAACTTAAACGTGCTAAATTATCAATGCTAATTCATGCTTAATAAAGTGACATAAAATAAACAAAGTTGATGATAAAAATAAAAAAAAATGAAAAATCAAAATATTAAAAAATATTGATAAATGATGAATTAAAAAATAATATAAAAAGTGAGAATCCAAACGAAATGTGCCAGAAACAAAATCCCATCAATTAATGATATTAATAAAATAAAAAATCCAATTGACACACTGTCAGTACTCGCCGTGCCAGGTAGTCGGATACGAGGGGGGGGCAGTGACGTCACCACGTATCCGACTACCTGGCATGGCGAGTACTGACAGTGTGTATAAGCACAACTACGAGGCTGGTTCCCACCGCACTTAGCGGTTTATTACAAAAAGCGTGAATTGTTTTATACTATGTGAGTGCATTATGGGCGCACAATAAAGTTGATCTTTTATCTGGGATAAGGCACCATATATTTTTCTTCTTTTCTATGGCCCATACGAGGATCAATAAAGAGCTGGATTGAGGAGTGCTCTGAGGAGAGGGAGAGATCCTTATCACCACACAGGCTCACACTGCAGCTTCCTATCTACACAATCCCACCTATACAACCATAGGCTACTGGAAGGAGAGTATGCTGAAGTTACCTACTTGCTGAACTCGGCATTAAGTTTGCTTTTACACAGGAATCAATTGGATTTTTTATTTTATTAATAGCATTAATTGATGGGATTTTGTTTCTGGCAACTTTCGTTTGGATTCTCACTTTTTATATTATTTTTTAATTCATCATTTATCAATATTTTTTAATATTTTGGTTTTTGATTTTTATCATCAACTTTGTCTATTTTATGTCATTTTATTAAGCATGAATTAGCATTGATAATTTAGCACGGTTAAGTTTAGAGATCATGCGGATTATAAATATTAGGTATTGAAAATCTTGTTTGGATCTTAATATACTAATATATTATTTAGATACAGGTTTGTGACAAAGCGCGGCACACTGTTATATAACTTTTACAAATAGTTGAAATTGAAAATCCTTTTCATATTTCTCAAACAAAATTTTAACTGTGAATGTGGTTTATATTCTAGAAAACTGCATACTGTAATGCTCTTATGTTTGGTACAAAAGAAAGCTGTTAACACCTCTGGGATTACATTCTAGTAGCAGGTCTGGATTACATTTTCAATGCTTTTTAACAAAATTAGTTAACTCAATATTGGTAAGATTGAATGCTCTGAGAAGCAAATTTTCTAAATTGTTACAGTTGTGGCCAAAATTATTCAACCCCCACTGAAATTGAGTGTTTTGGCCAGTTTGACATTGCTTTTGATCATTCAGTCATCTTGCTTACATTTACATTAAAGAGGCACTTGTAGGTCAGACAAATATAACATAACAGTTATAATGAAATAACCACAAATGTCTTTTCTGTGCTCACAGCATTATCAGTTTTATTCAACCCCCAAGTGACATTCAATCTTAGTACTTAGTACAGCATCCTTTTACAGTTATAACAGCTTTTAAACGTGAAGCATAGCTTGACACAAGTGTCTTGCAGCGATCTACGGGTATCTTCGCCCATTCTTCATGGGCAAAGGCCTCCAGTTCAGTCACATTCTTAGGCTTGCGCACTGCAACTGCTTTCTTTAAGTCCCACCAGAGGTTCTCAATCGGATTTAAGTCTGGTGACTGCGATGGCCACTCCAAAATGTTCCAGCCTTTCCTCTGCAACCATGCTCTAGTGGACTTGGAGGTATGCTTGGGATCATTGTCCTGTTGAAAGGTCCAACGTCTCCCAAGCCTCAGGTGTGTGACGGACTGCATCACGTTTCCATCCAATATCTCCTGGTACTGAAGAGAATTCATGGTACCTTGCACACGCTGAAGCTTCCCTGTACCTGCAGAAGCAAAACAGCCCCAAAGCATGATTGACCCTCCACCATGCTTCACAGTAGGCAAGGTGTTCTTTTCATCATAGGCCTTGTTCTTCCTCCTCCAAACATAGCGTTGATCCATGGGCCCAAACAGTTCTAATTTTGTTTCATCAGTCCACAGAACACTATCCCACAACTTTTGTGGTTTGTCCACATGGCTTTTGGCATACTGCAGTCGACTCTTCTTATTCTTTGGAGACAGCAAGGGGGTACGCCTGGGAGTTCTGGCACGGAGGCCTTCATTACGCAGTGTGCGTCTTATTGTCTGGGCTGAAACTTCTGTACCCACATCTGACAAATCTTTTCTCAGTTCCTCAGCAGTCACACGGGGACTTCTCTCCACTCTACGCTTCAGGTAGCGCACAGCAGTCGAAGTCAGCATCTTCTTTCTGCCACGACCAGGTAGCGTTTCAACAGTGCCCTTTGCCTTGAATTTGCGAATGATGCTTCCTAAGGTGTCTCTTGGTATGTTTAACATCTTTGCAATCTTCTTATAGCCATTGCCCTTCCTGTGAAGAGAAATCACCTCTTCTCTTGTCTTCCTGGACCATTCTCTTGCCTTCACCATGTTTGTAACCACACCAGTAAATGTCTAGAAGGAGCTGAGTATCACAGTCATTTTAAAGCTGCCTAATTGGTGCTTATTATGCTTGATTGCTGCTCGGTGACATCCACAGGTGTTTTCAATACCTGATGGAAAGCACCTGTATGAACCTCTGTTCTTCAGAGTGGTAGTCTTTAAGGGGTTGAATAATTGTGGCAATGAAGAAACCACATAAGAACCATTTACTACTGTATTACATAAACAATTGATGTCATTTTAGTTGCATTTGGGTAGTTACAACGTCCTTGTAGGATTTGATTCTGAATACAATTCCAAATGTACACTATAGTCCCTAAACCCCTTTACAGCATTGGGGGTTGAATAATTTTGGCCACAACTGTATATGTAGGTTGGAACAAAATTCTGCTTTTGTATGACCAGCCTAACTCATAGCAGCAGCCAAACAATCATTTTACTATAGCCAGACTGTATGAAGTGGGATTTGTTTACTTGTCATCGGTATTGCACTTAGAATTCTCCTCTGTGTGCTATTTTATTGTAGTAATGTATTGGTGATTAAGTTAAAGCATAAGTTCACCTTTTGAAAGAAAAATAAAAAAATGCAATTTTTTAACCTGAAAAAAAATGTGCAATTATTAAATGAGCCTGCAGATCATTGCACCTACAATCAGCAGATCCTGTCTTCTATATCAGGCTCCTGCAAACTCTCAGGATAGCGGTCTGCTCATACCTC